>NC_141161.1:24300383-24600383 GCF_053477565.2 Lygodium microphyllum | reverse complement strand
ATGGCTCCTAGGTGTTCTAACCAGGCATGGTCACAATTCATGTGCATGAGTCCTTGCTCTATCTTGTAGGCACTTCTTTTTTGTGGCTTGGAATCAGCTCGTATTTGTTCTATTTCACGTCCCTCCATGTCGTACTCTATCGAATCCACCTCCCCCTCACTTTCATCCTCGAAGGGTTGGCAGTCTTTGTACTCATCGTCAGAGTCCTTTGCACTAGCCGATTCGTCATCCCGTAGGGCTTGGTACTTCTCTTATCGCTGCTCTGAGACTAAGGCCCAGTTGTACATAAGGTTCAAGTCATGCACTCTGGTCCATTGCCACTCGGATTCGCCTAAGAGGTTCTAGAGAGGTGTGAGGTTTGCTGCTGAGTTGTCAGCCATCTTGTCTGTTAAGTATTACAGGGCCTCCTGGAGTTCTTTCTTGCTGCTTGGCACTTGGAAGGTGACGGGCTTAGGTCTCCCAAGACGGGTTCCTTCCATCATGCGCACTGGTATGGACGTGCTATCGATCATGCCCATCCTCTTGATGGCATGCTCATGTGCTTCTTGGTCCGAGAACGGCAGGTCGATTGTAGCAAGGATATGCATCCAATCCCGCTCGTCTTCTGGACATGGGATATACCTGGTCAAGGGCCCATAAGACTTCTTGACCTGACTGTCACCCTTGAGCATCGAGGAGATGGCATCCAAGTTGACTGGTGAGGTTTTCCAAGTGTCCATCTCCACCCTCACAGCTTCCATCATGTTGCCTAAGAATATCAAGCCGTTACCCCAATCTTCAATAACTCTGGCAGCATTGTGCATCCAGGGACGGCCTAATAGGACATCGTAGTCCACCCCCTTCATGACTATAAAGTCGACCGAGAACTGGACACCTGCGATTTTTACTAGCTAGTTTTTAAGTACCTCGAATGGCCTCACCCTCATGCCATTTGCTAGCGTGATGTTAAACCGAGCAGTCTCAACAGGTGGGTTTCCCCAGGTTTGCAGTACCGCATGGCTTAGCACACTAACCCCGGCTCCCGTGTCTATGATCCCCTTTCTTGTTGTGTCTCCTAAGGCTAGGACTGGTAACACTGCATGCATCTCGGTGCCTTCCCAGAAAGCGTTAATGTGCAAGGATTTTGGCACAGAGTGTAGCGTTAGACTCGGTATTTGTGTTTCTGCATTCGGATCCTGCAAATCCGACACTTGTTCTCATGACTCCTCGACCCACTGATTGAGGTTTCGCCACAGGGTAGGGTGCTACTTAAGCAGGTCTCCTAGGCTTAACGTCACGAGGGTGTGGTGAGGAGGCTGTCGGTTGCTTGTCCCTCTCCTGTGCCGAATTGTCCTGGCCAATGGCCGTGACTAATTTGTGGGCCTTCAACATCAAGGCTTGCCCTAAGGGGTGCTGTCTGGGGTGCAGTTGCCCTTCTTGACTTTGGTTGAGGGGGTGAGTCTGTCGTAGTCATGCTGATGAGATCCTCGCTCCCGTCCTCTAGGATGGGCTCAGCGTCTCTTAAGTGCGCTTATGCCTCTTTTACCTAGTCCCTCACCTTCTCTATGGCCTCGAGTTGGCTCTTTGGACGCGGGTACTCCCCTACCTTGGCACTCCCCTTTTCGGCCGTCTTGGGGGCTGAAGTTTCCGTCTCTGCATCCTCGACCTTCTTTCCAACAGGTAGAGTTGTAGCACTCTCAGCTTTCAGTGTGATCTTAGCCTCCGGCCTCCTCTTCCTTCACCTGCGGCTCTTTTTTCCCGTCGAGGCTGCATCGAGATTGCTAGGCCCTGGTAGAGAAATGCCGGCCTGCTTTGTTTAGGTATGGGTCATGACCTACAACGGGATGAGCGTGGCCTCCCCATCAAGGTTCTCGATGCCGAACAACCCCAATGGGACAGATGGTACTTCGATTGAATTCGTATAAGGTTTTTGCTTTGGGCAATCGACGCGAAGAGATGGGTGATTCCACACTCTACACACCTTAGGTCAACCTTGTCTTTGTTCTGCTGCTCCCTTTTTGGGCAATGTGATGAGACATGGCATGGGTGTCCACAGGTCCAACAGATGATTGGATCCTGCATTTGCCCCCCTAGGCCTCTACCTTGTCCCCTTCCTAATGTTATCACTGGTACTGGTCGATAGTCCATGAGGACGATGTTACTCTCTTCGGGAGTATCCAGGCTCGGTAAATCTCTTAATGAAGAGATCCTTGAGGCTGTTGAAGTTTGCCCGCTCTGCAGCGTCTAAACTTGTATACCAGGTCCTGTCCTTGTCACCTAAGCAAAGTTCAAACATTTGAGAACGCTGAGTCAGGTCATTGAGGCCGTTGGCTTCGCAGACTTGCTCGAACTGCTCTACAAAGCTGTGTGGGTCGTCATGGGGTTGGTACTTGTCGAGCTGCTTTGCGACTATCGGGACTTTAAACTGGCTCTTAGAGCCTTGGGTTGCTCCTAACCCTGTCAGCAGTGAGATTGCTAATGCTGCAACACTTTGCTCTGTTACGGTGTTGTCTAACAAGCGCTTCATAAGAAGTTCACTCAGCATTAAGTCTCCTTCTAGGGCTCTCTCGTGATCCGTTCGGTTTCTGCTGGCTAAGTTCAGCACTCGATGTACCTCACGCAACTCCATGCTTTGCCTTTGGCTCCTGACCTACTAGTCTCTATTATATGCGGCTATGCCTTGCAATGCCTTATGGGCTAGCTTCCTCTCTTGTTCCAAGTCTGCGATGATAGCATCTGTTGTCCGATCGCGGTTCTCATATCGGGCGTGTGCATAGCGGAAGACGCCCAAGTCGAGTTCCTCGTTAGACCTGAGGTCTGAGCTTTCCTCCGCCATGGTCGAGTTCTTTGCCAAGCTATCAATCGGATTGAGTGGGTTTGTCAAATCCCCTTTGTTTGCACCGCTTGCTTGGTCCTACTTTGTGTGTTGATGGTTTGTCTCCATCCATGGATTCTCTCCTATTCGTGGGTTCCTTGAGTGGCTTATCTGAGTGAGTTCCTTAACTTATTGAATGCAGTTCTCAAGTTATCTCCACTCCGTGCATGTGTTCTTTCTAGTGCATGTGTGTTCAACCAGGCTTTCATTTTTTCTTAAGTTCCCTTCAAGTGCGGAACTTCAAGGTGAGTGCAACAAATAGCCTATAAGCGTCTCATGCACCCTTGGGCTTGATAGGCTTGGTAGATTGATTCTCTGGCCATCTAGGAGGGATATAGGGCCTCTCGACTATGTTGCCTTGCCGTTTCTTTTGGGCTCGATCAGGGTTTTATGGCTCGACGGGTTACCTCTAAGTCTCTGGGTTTCTAGGTATCGCAACAATCCACTCAAACTGTTAAGCGGCCATGCCTTACGATTTTGTCTACTCGGTGCGCCAGAATCTGGCTTTAAACGTCAGGAAGGCTTACAATAGGTTGTGCCGCTGAGCTCCAGTTGGGTCAAGTCAAATCTCTAAGACTGAGTTGGGGCACACACTTGGCCCAACTGGTCCGAATTGCAGGGGCTGAGCAGGTGAATCGGACGGGGCCGAATCTCGCCTGTCCGAGTGCAAAAAGTTTTTTCATAGGCCGAGATCCGAGTGGAGTAACTCGGACGGGCCGAGCCAGAAGTTGGGCCGAGGGCTGAGTATCATGTCCTGGGCCGAGTGGACACTCTGATGCCAGGAGGCATATTCCACGGTGGATTCCGTAAGGTTTTGCGATGGATTCCGTAAAATTTTATTACCAGGGCTCATACACAAAGTGGATTCTTTGTGCGAGAACTCAATGGGGACGCCTATCCTTTTTGGGCGTTTTGTTAATTTTATGTGTACATGGGTGATTCCATAGTAGGTGATTCCGCAAAATACATATTTAAATTAATAAACGTTTATGATTTTAGAGTGTGCACTCGTGATAAATTAAGGTTAGGATTGATTTCGAACCAATTTATTTATGTAGCTGAAGACTGCTAGCTATTCACTTTTGTCGGTTTAATTGTATTTTTTTTTTAACAATTGTGAATGCTTAGTTGATATGTAGAGCAAGCAGTGGTGGCAATGGAAAGCATTGGAGGATAGCATGTATTCAAGTTATCGCCAATATTTTGATGGGCGCATACCTTAGGCATGGCGTCTATATTTTGCCGCGCTTATTTATCAAGGCGCTTGATATTTATTTATTATTTTTGTATGCGCATGGGCACATGATTTAGATATTTGTATTAGATATTGTATTTGGGTACGCCTGACTTCTTGGGCACCCATTAGCTTTAATTCTTTATTGGCACAAAAGCAAACTCAAAAGCTAAAGCGTGCTATTTTTGTAATTTGGGCTATTTTTGAGCTTGAAGATGAATAATATATGAAATACATGCTTTGTGGAGCGCTCACATAAGGCATGGGGGGAGATTGCACCCAATTGGTCTCTTGTTCATGTCGTGCAAGCTTTCTACATTGATTTGTGTGTAAAAAGTAGAGTTTTTTTGTTCTTGGGGACCTTCTAACACTCAGTACGCGCGCATACGGCTACCGATCTGTGCACCAATGGTATTAGAGCGAAGCTGAGATCGAGAGCTTCCAATCGCCTACCATCTTGCGCGAAGGCAGAGCTCCTAGAACAATCGAGCTCTACAGTCAGTTTCATCGCGAACGGTCCATGCCAGTGTGTTCCTGGCAGTCAAGAACCCCCTTCTGCACCCTCTGATCGTGAAGAACAAGCCTGTGGAGGCGGAGGACCACGTGGACATCTCCTTTATCAAGTCGTGAGTTAACAGTAAACTCCATAGCTCAAAGTTTTAAAGCTTTGGCTTAAAGCTTATTAAGCTTAATAGTAAGCTTTAAAAAATCTTCAATCAATGAATCTGACGATCGACGGCAAGAATATGTTCTGAACGGCGCCAATTTCGTCGCCAACATATTGACATCCTCAAAAATCACGACTGGTTAAATTCACTAAAGCTCCTAAGTCTTCTAAGTCCTCCAAGTTTTCCTAATTCTACAAGTCACAAAGGTCCATAAAAGACTTACTCCAATAACTCTCATAAGGGCAGTTCACACGCAGAAGCACAGAATCACTGTATTACTCTCTGGTAGACTCTCTTCACAATTGTAGACTTGCTGAACCAGTTTCAGCAAACGCAAAAGTTCATACACATGTCATACGAAGATTATATGTCGTTTCTACGAAGACAGTTGTGACGACGAATACCGCAATCGCAAAGGACAAAGACCATAAAAGCCAAACAAAAATATACAAGCCTTGTATACCCACCTTTGAGCTACGCTCATCCCGCTAATCAGATTTCGAGAGTGTGAGGTCTTTTGGATTTTACAGGATGACTGAACAAAACATGGACGATTTTATGGCTGAAGGTGATTTACCCGAACCAACAATGGAACAGAAGTTGGATTTGATTATGATGCAGATCGAAGAAGAACGAAGAGCTCGACAACTTTGCAAGTTCAATTGGCCAATTTGCGACAATCTACCACTGACCAAGATGGACCACAACCCGAAGAACTTATACGACGTATCATCGACGCGACACTTGAAGCCCAATCCATCCGCAAAGAAACAAAGATAAGTAAAAGAAACTTCAAATTTCATACTTTCAATGGATCACGAGATGGAAAGACTGTACTTGCTTTTATCAGTCGGTTTGATGATTACTTCCATGAAGAAACATATGCTGAGAAAGACAAAATTAAATGTGTCACTAACCATTTAGTTGATCGAGCATCCTTATGGGGGACTGTGGTCCGCAAGAGCATTGATTGTCCCACTACATGGGAGAGTTTCCAAAAGAAGTTTTTGCAGAATTTCCTTCCTCCTCAATTCCATGAAAAAGCCATTAAGCAATGGGATCTTCTACAGCAAAGAGATCATGAACCTATTTCCCAATACACTGAACGTTTCTGGAATGCCCTACTACAACTCCGAATGCTCAAAGATGTACCTGAAGCAACTCACAAACGCAAGTTTATGTCTGGCCTACTTGGACATTACTACGCGGAATTCAATATGTTCAAGCCAACAACTCTTGAAGATGCAATTTCCTTGGCTCATGACACTGAAGACAAGATTCATGGAAGAGACAAGCGACCACAACAATTTCAAACTAATGGTAACTATGATTCCAAACAATTCAATTCAAATTTTCAAAGATTCAGTCAAAGTCATTTTCTTCCATCTTCATTCCGTAAGTCTTGGACACGACCACCTGCTTTGCCATCAAACACCAATCCAAACCCTAAGCCATCCTCACAGTCAAATCCCAACATTCCTAAACTTCCTGCCATTACCAATAATGTATCTAAAGCCAAACCCATAGTTTGTTACAAATGCCATCAACCTGGACATCTAGTAGTCAATTGTCAATCGAAAAAGCCACCTATCCATATCAATTATCTTGGAGCAATGGAAGAAGAAGAACGTGAGGAAATGCCTGACTTTACGGAAGATGATGACGACATTGGTACTACTTCTGATACTTTGCCAAGTGTGCCAACTCCACATTCTTTGTTAACAATTAAATGTTTTGTACATGGTAAAGAAAAGATTATTTTACATGATGATGGGAGCACACATGATTTTATTTCTGCAAAGTTAGTGAAAGAATTGAAATTACAAACTGTTTCTACATATTATCGCATTAAAGCTGCATTCCTAGGCACGAAATAAAATGGAACACAAGAGGTGCATAATTTAGAAATTAAAATTGGTGAATATACTGAATGAAGAAATTTCCTAGTTGTACCTTTGTAGACTAGTGATATTATCTTAGGAATGCCTTGGCGTCATTAGTATAATCCTGACATAGATTATTCTACGCATTCAATTAAAATTTATTTTCAAGGAAAACAAATCACATTGCATGGTATGCACGCTTCTAATAATTTTCCACTGCTTACTCATACTTAGGCTAAACGTGCATTACGTAAAAGTAGCAAATCTTATTTAATATGGGTGAATGAAATTCAAGCTAAAGAAAAATAAATGCATCTTAGGTATACACAATTTCTTACCCAATTTCAAGATTGTTTTGCTGATAATTTACCACCTGGACTACCACCTTCACGTCGTCTTGAAGATCACAAAATAGATTTAATTCCTGGAACATAACCACCATGTAAAGCACCATATAGACATAACCAAATTTAACAGAAAGAAATTCAAAATCAAATAGAAGAATTGCTTAACAGAGGATTAATTAGACCTAGTAGTTCTCCATTTGGTGCACATGTCTTATTAGTAAAGAAGAATAATAATACTTATCACATGGGCATTGATTATCGTGCCCTAAATAAAATTATTGTTAAGAATAGATATCCGATTCCTAGGGTAGATGATCTTATGAATAAGCTACAAGGATCTGCCATATTCAGTAAGATAGATCTTAAATCTGGTTATCATCAAGTAAGATTGGATAAATCTGATATATTCAAAACTACATTTAGAACACAATTTGGACATTATAAATTTCTAGTTATGCCTCTTGGTTTAACTAATGCATCAGCTACATTTAGTCGTATGATGAATCGCATATTTCTGAAATATCAGCATTGTGTTATAGTATTCTTTAATGATATATTAGTATTCAATAAAAATGAGAATGAGCATTATGAACATCTATCTTTAGCTTTCAAGTTGTTAAAAGACAATCAATTATATGCTAATCCAGAAAAGAGTGAATTCTTCCAAACAGAAATTGAATATCTAGGACATATTGTTTTATCAGAAGGTATTAAAGTTGACCCTAAAAGATAGAAGCAATTTTAAATTGGCCCATACCCAAAAATGTGCATGAGTTACATTCTTTTCTAGGTCTTGCCAGTTTTTACAGAAAGTTTGTACGGAATTTCTCATTACTTGCATTACCTTTGACAAAACTTTTAAAGAAGGGTATTGTGTATAACTGGTCTGATAATCAATAAAAGTCTTTTGATTTATTGAAACATGCATTAACCCATGCTCCTGTATTACAACTACCTGATTTCAATAGACCATTCTTTTTAGTAGTTACTGATGCTAGTGGATCTGGAATAGGAGCCGTCCTTATGCAAGATAATCATCCCATAGCCTACTCTAGCTGTAAACTCAAACCATCTGAACTTAAATATTCTACATATGATAAGGAATTGCTAGCTGTAGTACAAGCCTTACGTCAATGGAAACATTATTTAATGGGTTCTGAATTTATGATCAAAACAAACCAACAAAGCATTAGACATCTCATTAGTCAACCCCAAATATCTGACTGACACATTAAATGTGCAGCTTTTATTCAAAGTTTTCATCCCCTTATACAATATCAACCAGGAAAAGAGAATGTTGTAGCTGACGCTTTGAGTAGAAGACCGACAATTCATAATATTTCTGTGATATCATTTGATTCCCTTATCCCTATGAAAGATACTTATCATCAGGATCTTACTTTTCAAGCTGATTGGAATAAACTAGTTGCAAATAATTGGATTCCTATTGATTCATTGTCTTACAATAATGGATTCATGTTTTATGAAAAAAGATTATGTGTGACAGTTCCATTTTGATCATTTGTTTTGCATGAGATTCATTGTCCTCCATATCAAGGTCATATATGTATTATATCTACTTTGCGTACATTGACTAAAGATTTTTATTGGCCACATATGGACACTGATATATCTAACTTTATATCTAAATGTTTAGTTTGTCAACGAGTCAAAAGACACCATGATAAACAGTATGGTTTACTAATGCCATTATCTATTCCATCACGACCATGGGAATAGATTTCAATGGATTTTATCACTGGTTTACCTAACACTAAAGCTAACCATGTTATGATTTGGACTGTTGTAGATAGGTTTAGCAAACAAGCATATTTTATTCTATGCAAGAAAACTTTAACTGCATCTCAAGCTGCTCAATTGTTTTTGAAAACTGTTTTCACTAATCATGGTTTACCAAAAGTTATTATTTCTGATCGTGATTCTAGATTCTGTAATAATTTTTGGATTACTTTGTTTGCTAACTTAGGAACAAAGATTGATTTTTCATTTGCATTTCATCCTGAAACAAACAGTCAAACAGAAGCTACTAACAGTACTATTTTAGATCTTTTGCGTGCTTACACTATTTCAAAACCACACACATGGGATACTCATCTACATTTACTTCAGTTTGCATATAATAATACACCGCATACAACTACAAAGAAAGCACCATTTGAAGTTATTTATGGATATAGATTGCCTACACTTGTTGCATCATTATCAAACAAAATTCAAACTGCTGATGATATTGCTAACATGCATGCTACTATTTTTTATGAAGTTAAAGACATGATTGCCAAAGCCTAACAATCATATACAAAACAAGCAAATAAGAAAAGACAGGCTATGAATTTTAAAGTTGATAATTATGTTTGGTTACGCATAGAAAAACATAGATTACAAAGTATAGATAAACACCCAGTTGTGAAATTAGAACCTAGATTCTATGGACCATTCAAGATCATACACAAAATCAATGACAATGCATTTAAACTAGAACTACCACAACATTGGAAAATTCACAACACCTTCCATATCAGTTTATTACGACCCTTTAGAGGTCAATTACATGTACACCATGTCTATGAAAACCCTCCTTTGTTAGATGATGAGACTGAAATCCTTGAGCCTAAAACTATTATAGATACTGACTTTATGACCACTAGAACTGGCCGTAGATATTCTAGATATTTGGTCAAGTTTAAAAACCATCCTGTTGAAGAGGCCCAATGGATGCACGCTAGAGACTTAAATGCTTTCCCCACTCTGTTAGCTCCACATTGAGCTAATAGCAATTGAGGACAATTGCTATCCCACCCCGGGGGTATGATGCCAGGAGGCATATTTCACGGTGGATTCCGTGCCACGGTGGATTCCGTGAGGTTTTGCGGTGGATTCCATAAAATTTTATTATCGGGGCTCATACACAAAGTGGATTCTTTGTGCGAGAACTCGATGGGGATGCCTATCCTTTTTGGGCGTTTTGTTAATTTTATGTGTACATGGGTGATTCCATAGCGGGTGATTTCGCAAAATAAATATTTAAATTAATAAATATTTATGAGTTTAGAGTGCCCACTCGTGATAAATTAAGGTTAGGATTGATTTCTAACCAATTTATTTATATAGCTGAAGACTGCTAGGTATTCACTTTTGTCGGTTTAGTTGTATTATTTTTCTAACAATTGTGAATGCTTAGTTGATGTGTAGAGCCAGTAGCGGTGGCAGTGGAAAGCATTGGAGGATAACGTGTATTCAAGTTATCGCCAATATTTTGATGGGCGCATACCTTAGGCATGGCGCCTATATTTTGTCGCGCTTATTTATCAAGACGCTTTATATTTATTTATTATTTATGTATGTGCATGGGTGCACGATTTAGATATTTGTATTGGACATTGTATTTGGATACGCCTGACTTCTTGGGCACCCATTAGCTTTAATTATTTATTGGCACAAAAGCAAACTCAAAAGCTAAAGCGTGCTATTTTCACTACAAGATATAGGCCTTATACCGACGTTTAAACCCGATGAAAATACAAACAACAAAATTTGCCCCCGTCGTCGCAAAAAGTGTCATTATTAATGATGCCATAGAAACATTGCTATCAGTGTCGCTATTGCCGTCGCTATTGGCATCGCTATCAGCGTCACATAGCGACGGCAATAGCGACGCAAGCAGTAAATTTGCGATGCGCATAGCGACGGCAATACTTAGGCACTGACAAAAAAACAATACCAAGTAAGTTCTTTTTTCTCTAATAACTGCTCTTTATTTATAAAAATCATGGAGTACATCCAATATCACGCCGGAAGGCTATCCCAGCAATCTACAGGATTGCTGCTCTAAGTTCCGCCCGTTGACTAGTATACGGGCTTCGAGATTCCATCTCGAGTCACGGCAGCCTCTTGTACGGGGTCCAGAGGCAAGGGATTTACAGCCAGAACCTCCCCTAGCACCCAAGCGTCCTCCGGCTCCAAGTAAAACCCACAAGGAGACCTCTCGTGGCGGGTTAGGTCCATATACCCGGCGTGATTAACAGCCCCCTTGGATAGGGCCAGGCAGACAGTCGGAGGTAACTATTCCTGCCTCTCCCTCCAGGATTTCAACCTGAAGCATTAAGTATTTTCCTTGAATTAGTTCCTTGAGTAGAGAGATCAAGTAATGTACCTAAGTACAAGCGCGAACATTTTGGAGGTCGTTTGTATGACCGACTGCTAAGGTGTGACTCCTTTTTTTCCCAGAGGCTCCCAACATCCAAACTTGGGTCTTCCGCGACTTGGTGAGATCCTAGTAATTTCAAACACGGTACGCAAGTAAATAGTCTTGGTAAGTTGACTTATACTTGCCCTTTTCCCTTGGGTTTTACCTTAGGGTATCTTAGTCCCTAACTCAAGCATTAGCCGATCAGTCAAGGCAATGAACATGCCTTATTCGCAACCCAACCAAGGGTCTTTTAATCTCTAATTCCAACCAAGCTCAGTTAACACACATGGCAACACACGATTCTTTGTTTAGACTTTAAAGATGCAGTCTAGATGCATGCATTCCTTTCAATTGTCTTAGTGCAGTTCTATGCAAGATTTCCCAATCAACCTTAACCACCATGCACATTGTGCGTTTAGTATAGTTGTACCTTTCCAAACGACTTTTATCTCCCTTTATTCCTGGCAACAAGTACTCATTCTAATGCACTGGACCACATGTGACTTGCGTCTATGAAAGTCTAGGGTTTTGTCTAACAATGCAAGTGTATCTCATGAACAGAAATTAACATTTCATGTGTTTCTTTTAACCATGATTGAGAAACATGAATTCTAAATGACTATTCATGCACTGAACTGGTTAAAAAGCTATCATTTTATGTGAAATACGGCGATGACTTTATCATTTTATGTGTGTAGAAGTTATCATTTCGTGTCAGGTAAGGTGATAACCTTATCATTTTATGTGAGTTAAAGTTATCATTTCATATGAGGTAAGGCGATATCCTTATCATTTTATGTGAGTAAAAGCTATCATTTCGTGCATAAAATCTTATGCAAATTCCAAACTCTACCGTTTCATGCATGCAACTTAGTTCTTAGAGTAAACAAAACCCTAAGACTCATTCTTGTTCCATGCACGTCACAAACCATTTCATCTCTTCCACGAGTAATAATACTTAATTAATTTTAAAGCTTAGAACCTGGGCTTGATTCGTGTGTGCTACATTGGTCGTTCCACTCGCCCCTCCAGCATTGCCAGTGGCTTGGACACTTACGCTTCCCGCGACTTTCTTATTGGGAGCCATTCCCCTTGCAGAGATTGGGCAGTCGGGACCTTAACAGTTTCAGGTTGACATGTTCGGTTGGGAAAGACCGCTGGATGGGGTTCGTTGCCGAGAGAGTGGTTTGGGTGACTTGTAGCGGTTACTCTCTTTCTCTCTCTTCTTCTTTTTCTCCTCTCCTCCTTCTTTGTCTCTCTCTCTCTTCTTCTTCTTTTTTCTTACTCTCCTACTCTCTCTCCCTCTCCTTCTCTTCTTGTCCTTCTCTCTTATTCCTCTACTCTCTCTCTCTCCTTCTCCCTCTCCCACTTCTTTTCTCCTCCTTCCCTCTCTTTCTCTTCTTCTTCTCTTCTTCTACTATTTCTCTCCTCTCTCCCTCTACCTCTTCTTCTTCCTCTTCTACCTCTATCCTCCTCTTCTTCTCCTTCTTTCTTCTCTCCCCTTCTTCTCTTCTCTTTCTCACTCCTTATCCTCTCCTTCTCCTTCTCTCCTTCCCCTTCTCTCCCTCTTCTTCTCTTCTCTCTTTCACTCCTTTTCTCTCCTTCTTTTTCTCTCCCTCTTCTTCACTCTCCCACTCATTTTCCTCTCTCCTTCTCCTTATCTCCCTCTTCTTCCTCTTCTCTCTCTCCCTCTTTCTTTCTCTTCTCTCCTCCTTCTCCTTCTCTCCCTCTTCTTTTCTCTCCTCACTCCCTCTTCTTCTATCTCCTCACTCCTTCTCTCCCACTACTTCCCTCTCTCTACCACTCCTTCATCTCTCCTTCTCCTTCTCTCTCCCTCTTCCTCCTCTTCTTTCTCTCCCTCCTTCTTTCTCTTCTCTCCTTATCTCCCTCTACTTCCCTTCTTCTTACTCTTCCTCACGGGGCCCATGCAGCTGGTGATCAGGAGGAGGGTGGTTATGGTTGTAGTTCAGTGCTGTTTCAGCAGCACGGCGGGTGACCAGAGGGGAGTGTGGTTGTGGTCGTGCCCCAAGGCCCACCCAACAGCACGGCGGGTGAACAAAGGGGGGGGTGGTTATGATCGAGAGCCCATGGCCTATTTCAATAGAACGGCAGGGGTGGAATGCCCAGTCGGAAGGCCCAGGGAGGAGTATGCAGCGCCCAACGAGGGGAGGGGGAAAACCCTTAACTGACGGGGGGGGAGGACTTCGATCATACGGCTAGGGGGGGTGGTACAGCGGTTGACGAGGGGTGACGTGACGACGTAGCCTCCTCTCTCCCTACCAGGGGAGGGGAGAAGCCTCCCCTTATATAGGGGAGGGGAGGAGGTAGGTGGGATGGTCACCCCTCCACCTGGAGGTTGCATGCCTCCCCCCCATCATCCACCACTCCCACTCTCTCTCCCCCTCCCCCAACTGCTATCAGCGCGGGGAGAGAGAGAGGGGAGTAAAAAATTTTGAACTAGTGATTAAAAATTTTTCCTTTTCTTTTAAAAATTTTTAGGGGAGGGTTCCTATGGCCCATTACAAAAAACCTCCCTATCATTTGTCCAAGTTTGAAAGGGAAGAAGTAGAGCGTCAAGTCAAGGAATTGCTGCAAACGGGTTTAATTCAACAAAGTCAATCACCGTTTGCCTCTCTCATGCTCTTAGTCAAAAAGAAGGATGGATCATTTTGCATGTGTATTGATTATCAGGATTTGAATAAGTCAACGGTCAAGAATAGGTATCCTATTCCCTGAATTGATGATCTTTTGGATGAGCTTAAAGATGCAAAGGTCTTCACCAAAATAGATCTTCGATCGGGTAATCATCAAATCCGAATGAAGGAAGGAGATGAGTTCAAAACAGCCTTTAGAACTGAAAGAGGGTTATATCACTTCTTGGTTATGCCATTTGGACTTTCCAATGCACCTGCTACTTTTCAAGCCCTCATGAATAAAATATTACAGCCCTTCTTGTTCAAAATAGTTCTTGTTTTCTTTGATGATATCCTAATCAGTAGTAAATCCAAGGATAAGCATTTGAAGCATATGTGAGAGGTCTTTGGGTTGACACTTTACAAAGACACACACTCTTTGCCAAGATGACGAAGTGTTCTTTCATGGAAGATGAAGTTGAATACTTATGTCATGTTGTGGGAGAACAAGGGATTAGAGTGGACCCCAATAATGTAAAATGTGTCAAAAAATGGCCTACTCCTATGAATGCAACCTCTTTGAGAGAATTCCTTGGGTTTTCATCCTTCTATAGAAGGTTCATCAAGAATTATGCTCGTGTGGTGACTCCATTGACGGATAGGCTCAAAAAGGAAGCTTTCTTTTGGGACTCCATCATCGATCAAAGTTTCAATGAGCAGAAATCTCTTCTAATTTCAGCACCCATCCTTGTATATCCAAATTTCTCTAAGGAGTTTATCATATGTGTGGATGCTAGTGGAAGAGGAATTGGGGATTTTTTTGTCAAGATCATGGAGTCATAGCTTATGACAGCCAAAAGCTTGATGACAAGGAGCATCAATTACATCTTTATGAGTAAGAGATGTTAGCAATATTGCATACTATCAAAAAGTGGCATCATTACATTTATGACTGCCATTTCAAGGTCAAAAGTGATCATCATGTGCCGAAATATTTTCTTTCACAACCAAATTTATCTCCCAAGCAACGAAGATGGTTAGCTACTCTTCAAGGATATAACTTTGAAATATCTTATATGGCTGAAAAAGACAATGTGGTGGTGGATGCCTTATCAAGAATGTGGGCATGTTCCATTTCTACCATTTCAACCTTGCATAAGGATTGGATCCATGATATCCAAGAGGAGTATTTGCTTGATGAGCAAGCATCAATGATGATGAAGGAATTTCAGAGAGGCAAAGGAGAAGAGTATCCAAATTTCAAATGCCACAACAGTCTTTTATGGTATCGTGGTAGAGTATTCTTGACACCATAATCTTCTTTCAAAGACCGTATCTTGCATGAGATCCACTCTTCACCCTTGCGGGACACCATGGGTTGTTCAAAACATTTGACAGTATCCATAAGAGTTTCTATTGGAAGGGCATTTGGAGGGATGTAAGGATTATGTTATACAATGTCTTCCATGTCAACAAAATAAAGATTCATCTCTTCTACCCGGTGGTTTACTTCAGCCACTTCCTATTCCTCAAGGAAAGTGGACTGATATTACAATGGATTTTATTATGGGCTTACCTACAACAAAGCATGGGTGGAATAGCATTTATGTGGTGGTGGACCAGTTGACTAAATCAGCTCATTTTATCCCTACCAAGGCTCAATTTACAGCAAAGCAAGTGGCTGAACAATTCATGGAATGTGTTTTTAAGCTTCATTGTATGTCGTTCAAGATAGTATCCGATCGTGATACTAAGTTCATGGGAAGCTTTTGGAGGAGTTTATTCACTTCTATGGGAACAATTTAGACTCCTAGCACGGCATATCATCCCCAAAGCGATGGCCAAATGAAGCGTGTCAATAAATGGTTGGAAGTTTATCTTCGTCATTTTTGCCATGACACTCAAGCTTTGTGGGATCATTGGTTACATCTTGCTAAATTTTGTTATAATAATACTCATCATATGAGCATTGGCATGTCACCATTTGAAGTGCTTTATGGATACAAAGTGCAAATACCTTTAGCCCTTTTTCATGAAGACGTGAATCCACAAGCTAAGGCTGAAGTTGAGAAAATGGAAGCTCTTTTGCATCAATGCAAGAAAAACATTCGGAAGGCACAGGATGTTATGAAGGCTTATGCTGATGAAAAGCGGAGACCTTTGGAGGCTGAAGAAGGCGATTGTGTATTCCTCAAAGTGCCTGAATCTAGGTATGCTTCTCTCAAAGGCGGTCATAATAAGTTGGCTCATCGTTACTCTGGGCCTTATCAAATCCTCAAACGAGTTGGTGAGCTTGCATACAAGCTTGATTTGCCTTCTTCAACAAGGATTCATTCTACCTTCCATGTTTCCCAACTTAAGAGATATGTGGGTCCATCCATAAAGGTTTTAAAAGAGTTACCTCCCATGGATGAAGATGGTATTATCATTTATGAGCCTGAAAATGTTATTGGAAAAAGAGAAAAGGTTTTAAGGAATCGTTCACTACTGGAGTACCTTATTAAATGGAGAGGTTTTCCCATGGAGGAGTCTACCTGGAAACCATCATCATACCTTGATTCTTTTCCATGGATTTTGCTGGAAACTGAGTAATATCTGAACAGGACATCTTGCTATATTAAATTTCTATCATAAAAATAATTACGCTATGGTCATCAAAATTGAATTTTTATGGCGTGGCTAGATACTAGGGATTGTCCTCTACATTTCTATAGCTCATCCATGATGATTGGACATTCCTTCTTCAAGTTAAGGTCATTTTTGTGCAACAGCCTGTTTTGGACAATTTCTAGTAGTATATTCAAATTTCATACCTATACTTCATTGATATATGAGATCTTCTTTAGCTTGGAGTTTCATTCAACATGGATTCATCACTTACAAGCTATTCTTGTAATCTTTCCTCATCAATTGTCCCAATTCCAGCTTTGAGGATCAAGCTCTTTTGGGCCGGGATGGCTTGTAATAAAGCATAAATGCCTAGCATAAATGCCTTAATCTAGGGTAAGTATAAAAGGGTGGATGTGTAACATGTGTAGGATCTTTTTGCCATTTTACAAATATTACTTGTTTGAGGTTTCAACCTCCCACCATCTAAGAGGGTGAATACTCTTGGCCACCATAGCTTGGGTTGCATACCTTGTTACAGCCTCTCATCATTTGATTCTCAACCAACATTGGTAATATCATTTCGTGCCAAGCCACCTTGGCTATGGCTACATGACATTTTATGTCTATTTCTTGTATTCTCAATTTAAAAGCTTGCTGTGAAATTTAGCTTTATTACAGTGACTAGGCACTTTTTCAGTGGTCCATCAAGCGACGATTATAAGGGACACCACCCCGGCGCTCCCATGGAATGTTACAGGGTCTATCGCGCCTAGGGTTTCCTGAGTCCACCTTGCAATGGAATGTTTGCGGCTGAACCCACTAGGATCGACCTAGAATCTGGGTTCCTAGTGATCAAGGTCTCCTGACAACATTCTAGCATCAAGTCCTAGACATCCTACTTTATGCAGAGATACCCAAGCCTAATTATACCCATACAACACTTGGTTCGAAGAGAATGGGAAACAAGAGGGATGCGCCGCTCAACCTCTCTACTGGTAGGGTATAGTCCCATTTCCGTCCCCTAAAATGGCATGAATTGGGGCTCTAACCTAAAAATACCTAAAGGTCGCCTCCCAATTCTCTGGGACTACCTTGCCATAGGACGAGATCCATTGGGGGTTCCATCCACCCGCTTCCCTTGATAGCTTTAGTTTTCTAATTAGGCCCTATCACATTTATGTGTGACATTCAAAATTAGCTTCCTTAATTAGGCCTTTTAGGAAACAGGGTTCATTTGCGTAATTTATGGCAGAGACACAAATACAGAGCAAGTAGTCCTTTTGACAAGCAAGTTCCTTAGCTTATCTTCAAGTTAATCTTTTTCTCATGCCCATACAAGAGAAATTATATATTCCCTTCTGCCTAATAGAAGTGCCCGGTCCAAATCACACAGCACCATAATTTCCATCCTTTATCTAGAATAGGATCTTCCAACGCCATAGACGTTGGGCTCACGATGGTCTTCAACTCCATTCTAGATGGGCAAGGGGTGTCTAGAGCTTCACCTGACCCCAAGCAACCTAGGAGTGAAACACAATTTCCATGGTTGGCCTTTTCACCACTGGACCTTCGGCCTGTGAATTGAGTAGTGCCCTCTCGAGTTAATTCGTGGTACAATCTTGGAGATGATCCACTCATGCAAAATATCCTTTCCTGAATTAATTCATTTGAGAATTGAGCACAAACAAGGCATTCATCCCAATATCATTTTCCAAGAAAACATTCATTTATTCCCATGGCAACTTGTCATCACAGACCCCTACCATGCATTTACCATCAATCACAAGCACTTGGAATAATCATCCAAACCATAATCCAACAATCAGTTAATGCAAAAGCATTTAGGACGTTGTTTGATCAACCAACAAAAGCAATGGTACTCTTTTCCAAACGTTGCAAGAATAATCGTGATAAACTTTCCATCGTATATTTGCTCTACCCCTTGGGATCAAAGAGCAATACTAAGCAGAATTTTAACTTATCTTTATCTTCCTTTCCCCTAAAGAATGAGAGACAATTTATAACGATGCAAGGCTATCTTCCAATGTGAAATAATCCATGAATTATTGTAAGTGTTGTAATCAACTCATGGTTTGGCAGCACAAGATAACTCCTTGACCATTATTTTATGCAAACCTTCATAGGATTGGATGCAAGACTTTAATGCAAGATCATTTCATGTACCATTGATGTATATATAATATAATCTTTCCCCATGCATGTACTGACTATGTGCATCTACGAACCTTATGTTAGATATGATCAATGCCCCACCCTCATTAGGTGCTACCAATGATCCATGGTGCTCAAAGTTGTAAGGCCCCCATTATGAGGAGAAGTCAAATGTGAGCCCGGACATTGGTTGAGTCCTGACTTGTATATCAGATGAGGTCTATGTGACCGGATGGCAAAAAGGTGACTGTTGTGGGTCTAATCTTTGGGTTAGATGGAGTGGTTAAGCTGGTAGCAACTCGAGACGCATTGCATCGAGTTGCGGTGTAAGGGAGTTAAAAGGGGCCCCTATTGTGGGGTCCGGGGGTCGCGAAAGCGGCCCCTAGTTGGGGGGTCCCAGGGGGGCTAGCGGCCCCCCTGGCGGGGGTCCGGGGGCAGCGCCCCCAGCCCGATGGTAAAGGGAATATTCCCTGGCCAACTAGTGGAGGCTCATATGGTAGGTTGGTCAGCAGGCCGACCTAACGACCTTCGCGGGCTATAAAAGCTAAACCCCTTCGCAGCCATCTCTCACTCATCTTTCACCCTGTCAAAGTTTTTGTTCCAGCCAGCCTTAAGCTCTTCAGCTATCTTCTATCTAGATCACCATCTAAGCTTCACACAGTGGAAGCGCACGGGTGGACAGAGCCATCTTTGTATCAGTTGTTTGGAGTTAAAGAATTTACTGATTCTCCTCTTATCTATTGTGTACTCTCTATCTCTTTCTCAGATTCTGTTCTCGCTGCGCCGTGTAATATTTTACATGGTATCAGAGCCCAGGGGGCTCTAGAGATCGAAGAGTGTGCAAGAGGCAAAGGCTTCAACAGCAAGGAGAAACTATGTCGACTTCCGGAAGTGGTTCTGGTGCATCAGGAAGCGGTGCAGGAGGTGGTGCTGTTGTACCGGCTATTCAAACATTGAGGATTCGTCCACCAACCTTCAGCGAAGGCAAGTTAGATGGTACAAACTACACCTTGTGGAAGTTCAAAATTACAACTATCCTTGATTCTTATGAGCTTCTGGAGACTGTGTTGGGGACTGACGCAGAACCACAGCCTACCCCTGACCCATCAAATCCTAGTGTGATGATTCCTGTGAATGCAGATCTTCTATGAGCTTGGAAACGAAGGAATGTAGATGCATTGTGTGCCTTAGTGACAAGCTGTTCTGACAGTGTTCTGACTTTGATTCAGCATACAACCAAAGCGTCTGAGGCTTGGAATGTACTAAGGAGTCAGTATGAAACATGAAACCAAACAAGGATTCAAAACTTGGAGAATCAACTAGCAGCGGAGAAGTTTGCTGAAGGAGAGATGGTTGAAGCATTCATCACTCGGATTAAGAATCTGCGCGACCAGATGGCTGGCGCTGGGATACAAAAGACTAGCAAAGAGCTAGCTCGGAGGTGTCTTCGGATTTGTCCACAAAAGTTTGATGGACTAATAACTGCCCTTAATACTCAGGTGAGACCTCAAGCTTTGACTTTTGAGGAGTTTTGTGCATTATTAATGGAGGAGGAGTTGAGGCTGAAAGCCCGAGAAGGAAGCAACAATGGAGATGCTGCATTCTCTGCCAATGCAAAAGGCAAAGGTGGTTCCTCCACCAAAAATGATGGTGACCAAAAGAAGAAGGGCGGAAAGAAGAAGTTTCAAGGAGAGTGCTTCTACTGCAAGAAGAAAGGACATGCAATTGCAGATTGTTGTGTCAAGAAGGCAGATGAAAAGAATGGTACCCTTAAAAGTAAAGGAAAAGAGACAGCCAATACGGCTAAAGCAGAGCTGGAATTATTCATGGCGACCATTGAGGAAGTGTGCTCCTCGGCGCAAGAAGAATCTACCACTGACTCATGTGTGTTGGATAGTGGGGCCTCCCGTCACATGACCAACAAGAAAGGTCTATACAGTTCTATGCAGCCTCTACAAGAATCCATCACTGTGACGGTTGGAAATGATGCTAAATGCCCTACTGCGGGCACATGTACTATTTTTTTTGTTGCTGCAAATGGTGAAGTCAAAAAGCTTTTAAATGTGTTGTATGTTCCCAAAATCAGAAGAAATCCGTTATCAGTTGCTGCCATAACTGATCTTGGTCATGAAGTGAGGTTCAAGAAGATGTCAAGATTGTGAAGATTGTGGGAGAGAAGGAAGGAGTCTCACTTGAAGCTTTCTTGCTTGCACAATGGGGGAAGACACACAAGGGTGGAGGCTGAAAACAGTTTTCCTCTTCTTAGTTGTGTAAGCCAAAAGAACTCAAGTACAAAGAAATAGAAGAACCCTATATATGGGTCTCAAAACCAAACTCAACTAACTAAGGTGGCATACTAACTGAGCCACGAACTAGAGTAGATAAGGATAGCTATCATGTAGCTATTATTCATGGGCGGTGTACCAACCGCGTCTGCAACTGACAAGTCGGTGACATAAATATACAACGGTCACCCTGGCGTATCACGAGTGGAGCTCGATATCTCAACACTCCCCCTCGAGCTCAATCCCAATTCCTGCACACCAAGCAGGTCTCTGAACTTGCGCAGCTTCTCTACGCCCAATGCCTTCGTGAATATGTCAGCTACCTGATCCTCTGTGCTGACATAAACTAGATCAATAAGACCTAGTAAAACTCTCTCTCGCACATAGTGATAATGCACCTCAATGTGCTTTGTTCTAGCATGATAGACTGGGTTATTTGCCAAGTGTATACTACTCATGTTGTCACAATAAATGACAACTGGCCCATCTGTAGACTGATGCATATCATAAAGTAGCTTATGCAACCAAGCTACCTCACATGCAGCCATTGCTGCACCCCTGTACTCAGCCTCTGTGCTCGACAAGGCAACTGTAGGCTGTTTCTTGCTGCTCCAAGTGACTGCAGCACTCCCAAAAGAGAACACATATCCACTGGTAGATCGTCTATCAGAAATACTACCAGCCCAATCAGCATCAGTGTATCCATGCAACTGTATCTGAACCCCAGTCTCATAAAATAGTCCATACTGCAATGTGGACTTCACATACCTAAGTATGCGTCTAGCCGCATCCAAATGTGGTTTCCTTGGAGCCTGCATAAACTGACTTACCAATCCAACAGCATAGCTCAAATCTGGCCTGGTAATAGTCATATAAATCAAACTTCCTACTATGCGTCTGTACATAGTAGGGTCTTCTAGAAGCTCACCTGCATCTGTGCTCAGCTTCACATTTTGCTCCAAAGGAACTGAAATAGGCTTACAGCCTGTCATCCCATATTTGGACAGCATGTCCAATCCATACTGCCTCTGCAAGAGCTGTATCCCACTTGGTGATCTAATCACCTCAATGCCCAAGAAATAACGCAGCTCTCCCAAATCCTTCATCTCAAACTTCTGCTTCAATAGCATTTTCACATGAAGGATATCTTCATCACTGTCACCTGTCATAATCAAATCATCAACATAAATGACAAGTAGCATAATACCTTTCTCTGTTTTTCTCACATAAAGTGAGAAATCTGCCTTGGAAATCTGAAAGCCAATAGTGACAAGATACTGTCCTATCTTGTCAGACCATGCTCTAGGTGCTTGCTTCAAGCCATACAAGGCTTTCTTCAACGTGCAAACAAACTCAGGATGAACAGCATGCACATAACCTGGTGGCTGCTCCATATAGACCTCTTCTTGCAAATCACCATGCAAGAAGGCATTCTTTACATCCATCTGATGTAAAGACCATCCCTTTGATGCAGCCATAGCAATGACTGCTCTTACGGTTGCCATTCTTGCAACCGGACTAAATGTTTCTTCATAGTCAATGCCATATGTTTGTGCATACCCCTTGACTACTAATCTTGCCTTGTATCTGTTCACAGAACCATCAGCATTGTGCTTCACCTTATAAACCCACTTACAGCCAATTGCATTCTTACCTTTAGGCAAAGGTACTAACTCCCATGTAGCATTTGCTTCCAAGGCATCCATTTCTTCATCCATGGCTTTCTCCCATTTTTCTTTTCCCATGGCTTGCTCAAAAGATGTGGGTTCTGGTTCCTGTATCACTTTGACCATATATGCATAGTGAATGGCTGTAAATCCATCATATTTCAGCCTATCCACAGGATACCTAGCTCTTGTAGACCTGCGCAAAGTAGGTTCACTCCCAGGTGCTCTCAAAACATCCCTGGTCTTCCTTACTCCAGGTGTAACAATAGAAGGAATACCCAACTCATCATCAATGCTCTGTTCTGAGCCACTGGATTCACCATCCACATAAGAGTAACCTGCATTCACATCAAACATGGGCTGATCAACCTTCTCTTTTCCTTTTCGTGATACCTGCATACCACTATCTGCATTGCTTTGAGAAGATTCTCCTGATCTCAATCTGCCTGTCCATGGCGAAGAATGTGAACCACTGCTAGAGGACGCTCCAGGTCCACTAATATTTTGTGACTGCTGCTGTGAATTCTGTGTAGCATTACCATTTTGTGCATCTTCATCATCAATCACATTTACTGGTTTATACCAGCTACTCATCTCATCAAAAACAACATCTCTGCTCACTGTAAACTTACGAGTAGAAGGGTTATAGCATCTATACCCTTTTTGCTGCAGAGAGTAACCAATAAAGATGCACTTCTCAGCTTTTGGATCCAACTTGGATCTCAGCTCATCTGGCACATGTACATAGGCAATGCAACCAAAAATTTTCAAATGAGAAATATCTGGTTTCCTACCAGTATACCTCTCCTCTGGAGTCATTCCATGTATTGCTGCAGTGGGAGTCCTGTTCATTATGTAGACTGCTGTAGCAACTGCTTCAGCCCAATAAAAATCTGGCAAGTCTTTTTCATTGAGCATGGCACGAGATACCTCTCCAATATGCCTGTTTTTCCTTTCTGCAATTCCATTTTGTTGTGGGGTATAACTGCATGAATATTGCTGCTTTATGCCATGCTCCTGCAAGAACTTTGCAAACTCATTTGAGAGGTACTCTCCCCCTCCATCTGACCTTAGGCATTTTATCTGCAAGCCTGTTTCTTTTTCAACCATAGCTTTAAGAGTTTTGAAATGCCCAAAAACTTCACTTTTCTTTTTCATAAAATACACCCAAACTTTTCTGCTATAGTCATCAATAAAACTGACAAAATAATGACAGCCTCCAAGAGATGCAGCTTTAGTTGTCCACACATCAGAGTGAATTAATTCCAATGGCTTCTCACTCTCTTGAACATGTCTAGGAAATGGTTTCCTTGCCTGTTTTCCAAACTGACAGGCTTCACATACCTTATGCATTTCTGCAACCTTGAATTTGGGCAATCCTGCAACAATATTTTGGGCCTGCATTGATTTAAGTCGCTGTACATTAACATGACCAATGCGTTTATGCCAGATATCAATATCTGCAACTACACCGGTCCCATGTGCAAACATTGCTGCACTCAATTCAGACATGTCTGCATCCAATGTAAACATTCTGCCCTTCTTCTTTCCTTTTGCTATCAAGCGACCTTTATTTTTCATATCCTCAACAAAGCATCCATGAGGATTAAATCTGACCTGCAAGCCCTGTTCAACCATTTGACCAACTGAAACCAGATTCTTGGTGATATTCGGGACATGAAATACATCGGACAGGTATTTCTTTTTCCCACCCTGCATAGACAAGGGAATTTTTCCAATCTGCACAATAGGATGTGCAGTATCATCACCAGTCTCCACAAATCCTGGTTTTTCCATTTTCCTTGCATCCTCCATCCATTCTGCATGACCTGTCATGTGGTTTGATGCACCTGAGTCAACATACCATACATCATTGCTTTCTTCTGCACTTGTCATAGAATTGTTCATGTGCTGCACCATGAACAAATGCTCATTTCTGTCATCACCCTGTCTACTAGAAGATGCATAATTCCCTTGTTGCAGTTTTCCATTCATGATGTCATTCTGCTTTTTATAGCAGTCTTTAGCCATATGACCCATTTTACCACAGTAGTAGCATTCAACATTACTGTTTGCATTTTGACCTTTTTGCCATCCACCACGACCTCTTTGGCTCCCCCTGCCTCTAGAGTTACCACGTCCTCCTCCATAGGACTGGTTTTCTTGAGTTTGCTGCATATTATGATTTCTGCCACGGCCTCCAAATCGGCCTCCTCTACCTCTGCCTCTACCTCTTCCAGCATTTGAGTAGAAGACAGCTTCTTTTGAAGTTCCTCCTAAAGAAGATGCACCACCATTTCTCTGTTCCTCAGAAATTAGAAGAGCAATCAACTCCTCAAAATCAGGAAATCTTTCACGAACTGAAATGGATGTCCGAAACTGTGCATAATCCTTTCCTAGACCATTCAAGGTCACGGAAACTAAATCATCATCTTCCACTGGCGACCCAATGGAAGCAAGTGCATCTGCAATCTTCTTCACCTTCATGTGGTAGTCGTTGATGCTCATACTTTCTCTTTGCACATTATGCAACTCTTGCTTGAGCTGCATTTTCCTGGCTTGCGTATTTGTGCTATACATTTTTGACAAAGTATCCCATGCCTCCTTTGGCGTACTTGCATCCTGAATATGCACAATCATAGAGTCTGAAATACTGATAGACAGCCAATACATAACTTTCCTGGCTCTCTCATGCCATGTTTTAAATGCCTGCATTTGTTGTTGATTGGGAACATCAGGAAGAACTGGTTCTTCTTCATTTCCTGCAACAAATTCCCAATATCCTTTTCCCATAAGGAAATTCGTCATTCTAAACTTCCATGCCTGGAAGTTGTTCTTGTCAAGCTTTTCAGTGACAATCTGTGAAAGAGAATCAGACGCCATTACAGAATACTGCAAGAAATTCTGTCACTGCAAAAAGCACAGCTTCACCCTCACAAGGGCAAATATGCAAAACTGGCAAAAGTGGTATTTGACCACACAGTCACTTCCTAGTGACGATTTTGCATAAACAGGAACCAAGGATGATTCTGAAACTCCCAATGTCTCTGCGCACAAGCATACGATGCAATTTCTACAGTAACTTTTCACCGACCTGTAGAACAGTGGTCGCACAGCATAAAACTGGGCCTTTTCCTGAGTGCGTGCAGAAAACTTCCGTCTGCAAAACAGGCCCCGAAATGGCCTCAAATCAAAAAAAGAAGGTCGCCGAGGGCTAAAGCCCTCACCCGCAGCATATACTGCCCTCTTGCTTCACCGCGAAGGGCGTCTCAACCTGAGACAATGCACTCCTGCAATTTCCGATTGTGCTACCTGCAGAGATCTGCTCCCAAAACAGGAAATGAAAGCAACACTGCTCCTCTTACCAGACCACCGCGAGCTTGGCTTGCTTTCTTGAGCTCCTTACCACGAACAAGGCTCTGATACCATGTCAAGATTGTGAAGATTGTGGGAGAGAAGGAAGGAGTCTCACTTGAAGCTTTCTTGCTTGCACAATGGGGGAAGACACACAAGGGTGGAGGCTGAAAACAGTTTTCCTCTTCTTAGTTGTGTAAGCCAAAAGAACTCAAGTACAAAGAAATAGAAGAACCCTATATATGGGTCTCAAAACCAAACTCAACTAACTAAGGTGGCATACTAACTGAGCCACGAACTAGAGTAGATAAGGATAGCTATCATGTAGCTATTATTCATGGGCGGTGTACCAACCGCGTCTGCAACTGACAAGTCGGTGACATAAATATACAACGGTCACCCTGGCGTATCACGAGTGGAGCTCGATATCTCAACAGAAGACAGGTGCAGAAATTCTTGATAGTGCTGGCACAATTGTTGGCAAAGGAGAAAGAAGGAACAACTTGTATGAGCTAAGTGCTCTTACAGCCACCGCTGGAGTGGGCACAAGTAAGCTTTGGCATGAAAGATTTGGACACATCGGATTTGCAATGTTGAAGGAGATGCAAAAGCAAGGTATGGTTGCTCACCTACCTACAATAACTAAATTGAAGGAACCATGTGAAGCTTGTATGATGGGCAAGCAACAGAGAAAGGCATTTCCACAAGAAAGCAAGAATAGAGCACAGGCTCCTCTAGAGTTGGTGCATGTTGACTTGTGTGGTAAGATGCCTACATAGGCCTTGGGGGGATCTTCTTATTTTATGTTGATTGTCGACGACTACAGTAGGAAGATGTGGGTGTACTTCCTTCGTGATAAGGCTCAAGCTTTTGGTAAGTTTAAAGAATGGCTAATACTTGTTGAGAATGAAACAGGGAAAAGTGTGAAGAAATTTAGAACAGATGGTGGTGGTGAGTTCAACTCAAAGGAGTTTGAAGGATTTTACAAGAGCAAAGGGATCAACCGTCAATTGACGACGCCTCACACACCTCAGCAGGACAGTGTTGTGGAACGCAGGAATCACACCATTGTGGAGATGGCAAGATGCATGCTAAAGGGCAAGGGATTGCCTAACCATTTTTGGGCTGAAGCTGTTAATACTGCAATCTACATTCTAAATCGGAGCTATACAAAGGCTCTCAAGGGAAAAACACCTCATGAGGCTTACACTGGTAAGAAACCATCCGTCTCACATTTCAGAATTTTTGGATGTGAATGTTATGCACATGTTCCAGATGAGAAGAGAAACAAGTTAGAACCAAAAAGCAGAAAATGTATCTTCTTGGGTTATAGTGATGAGCAGAAGGCTTACAAATTATATGACCAAGAGGCAAAGAAGATCATCGCGAGCCATGATGTGGTGTTCAAGGAGGAGCCACATACAGTGGAGGAGGAGAAGGCAAGTTCTTCCACTTTATCATCAAGAGAAGAAGTAGTCCACTATGAACCTGTCCCGAGAGCTATCCCTATCCTTAAGGAGGAGGAAGAATCATCTTCAGATGATGAGGAAAAAGTTCACCAACCTGACATCACCCCATCGGAAAAGCCATTTCCGCTCTGGGTGAAGCAGCTCTATGACCACAATAATCCTATGCTTGCATCTGTTGAGGAGAAGGCAGACGGACCAAGGAGGTCTCAGAGAATAGAGGAGCAAAGGAGGGCTTCTGCTCACATAGTCAATATGGCCTTGATGGTTGAGATTATGAGAGAAGTAAAGGAGCCAACTGACTTAGAAGAAGCACTTGCAGATCCATCATGGAAGGCTGCTATGCAGGCAGAGTATGACAGCATAATGAAGAATGACACTTGGGAGCTAGTGGATCGACCAGCAAAGCGGAAGGTTATTGGCACCAAGTGGATCTGGAAGGTAAAGTATAAGGCTGATGGTACCTTAGAAAAGTACAAAGCTAGACTGGTTGCCCAAGGATTTTCACAAGTTGAAGGGTTTGATTTTCAAGAGTCATTTTCCCCAACTGCCAGAATGACCACTATTCGCACGGTACTTGCAGTGGCTGCCCACAAGAAGTGGCCAGTGTACCAAATGGATGTTAAGTCAGCGTTCTTAAATGGTGACCTCAAGGAGGAGGTGTACGTGGCTCAGCCACCAGGGTTTGAGGCCCCCCATTCTGAGAACAAAGTGTGTAAGCTGAAGAAGGCATTATATGGGCTGAAACAAGCCCCCAAAGCATGGTACCAGCGGATAGATAAGTTCTTTTTAAACCTAAACTTCAAAAGATGTGCCTCAGATGCTAACTTGTATCTTTACAGGGATGGTAAAAAGTCTGTAGTGATTGTCCTATATGTGGACGACCTTCTTATTACAGGTGACTATGAAGATATGATCAACCAAACTCGAAAGGCTTTGAGTTCTGAGTTTGAAATGATAGACTTGGGCTTGCTGCACTATTGTTTGGGGATTGAAGTCTAGCAGGAGCCAGGAAAGATCTTCATCTCTCAGAAGAAGTATGCATGGGAGATCTTGAAGGCATTTGGCATGACCGAGTGCAAGGAGATAGCTACACCTATGGAGGTGAATGCAAAGTTATCCGTCGAGGATACATCAGCACTAGCAGACATTGGGAGGTATAGGAGGTTGGTCGGCAGTCTGATCTACTTGTGTAACACCAGACCAGATATCAGTTTTGTTGTTGGTGTTTTGAGCAGGTTCTCAAACAAACCTCATGAGAGTCATTGGAAGGCTGGGATGCTGGTGCTCAGATACTTGAAGAAAACTCTTGACTATGGTATCACATACAGTTTCGGAACTTCTCTTGTGGGGAACTGTGACTCAGATTGGGCAGGAGACATTGATTCCAAGAAGTCAGTTTCTGGTTATTGTTTCTCTTTGGGTTCAGGAATTTTCTCTTGGATTAGTAAGAAGCAGCCACAGTGGCATTGTCTTCTACCGAAGCAGAGTACAAGGCAGCTTGTTTTGCTGCATGTGAAGCCGTATGGTTGAGAAGGATTCTATGGCATATGGGAGTGCAGGATGAAGAACCAACTATGCTGAGATGTGACAATCAGAGTTGCATTGCCATTGCCAAAAATCCAGTTTTTCATGCACGCACCAAACATATAGAGATCCAGTATCACTATGTGCATGATTTGATGGAGGATGGGATAGTGGAACTGGTCTACTGTCCAACAGAGGAGAATGGAGCAGATATCTTCACCAAAGCACTTACGAAGAATCTGCTTCAAGTTCATCTTCAGAGACTCGGCATTGGGCCGAGGAGATAGTTCACCTATGGGTGGACATTGAGGGGGGGTGTTAGATATGATCAATGCCCCACCCTCATTAGGTGCTACCAATGATCCATGGTGCTCAAAGTTGTAAGGCCCCCATTATGAGGAGAAGCCAAATGTGGGCCCGGACATTGGTTGAGTCCTGACTTGTATATCAGATGAGGGCTATGTGACCGGATGGCAAAAAGGTGACTGTTGTGGGTCTAATCTTTGGGTTAGATGGAGTGGTTAAGCTGGTAGCAACTCAAGGCGCATTGCATCGAGTTGCGGTGTAAGGGAGTTAAAAGTGGCCCCTATTGTGGGGTCCGGGGGCCGCGGAAGCGGCCCCTGGCTGAGGGGTCCTAGGGGGGCTAGCGGCCCCCCTGGCGGGGGTCCGGGGGCAGCGCCCCCAACCCGATGGTAAAGAGAATATTCCTTGGAATATTCCCTGGCCGACTAGTGGAGGCTCATATGGTAGGTCGGGACCTAACGACCTTCGCGGGCTATAAAAGCTAAACCCCTTCGCAGCCATCTCTCACTCATCTTTCACCCAGTCAGAGTTGTTGTTCCAGCCAGCCTTAAGCTCTTCACCTATCTTCTGTCTAGATCACCATCTAAGCTTCACACAATGGAAGCGCACGGGTGGACAGAGCCATCTTTGTATCAGTTGTTTGGAGTCAAAGAATTTAATGATTCTCCTCTTATCTATTGTGTACTCTCTATCTCTTTCTCAGATTTTGTTCGCTGTGCCGTGTAATATTTTACACCTTAAACAATATTGTCCTAGGTAAAGACTAGTCGAAGACTTATCGATGCTTGATACTTTAGAATCTTATATGCTACTTATGCTATGCGTAGATTTTGATGCATAGAAACGTGAAGCAATCTACTCCTCTTGATGCATGCACTTTGCAAACTCCATCTTTTGAATAATTGAGATGAAATTTATCCCTTTTAGCATCCTATTCTCGTGCGATATAGTATGGTTTAATGCACCTCAAGCGAAAATCAAAGCAAGCAATCCTTTAATTTGGAAATACATTAATTACGACCGGTATCACAGTTGGATTGGCAGTGATGCCCTCGCTCGAAGCTCCGTTGCTCTTTGAAGGATTGCCATCTGCGCGTGACAATTTCTGCTTAGGGGCCATCCCCGTTAGTTTTCTCTTTTAGACACGCTTTGCACAAGACTTTCGTGCCTTGTACTTGATTAGCGGGGGCCAATTGGGGAGATAATTCAGCTTGCAAGTGGAGGATAATCTTCCGGGAAAAGGTATAGATTTACGGGCAAAGGGGAAAGAAAGAATGCATGTGGACACCCATGCACTCAAAGGTGGAGTGTTACTTGTAGTTACACTCTTGTTTCCAACTGTTTCCAATTATCATAGCCATGGCTCTCTCTTTGACAATCTTGGTAGCCTGATAGCCCTTTGAAAGGGGCTTGAAACTCCGCAAGAGAAGAGCTTTGACTAGGAAGAAGGGCTCATACGTGGAAGAGCTCCTTCATGCGGATGAAAGGAGAATGAAGAGAGGTGGTAGGCCTTTGGTAATGATGATCCCCTTCTCCTTCTTGCCTTCACAGATAAACTCTCTCTCTCTCCCTCCCTTTTTGCAGTAGCATATCCTTCCCTCTCTTTCTCACCTTCTCTCTCTCTCTCTCTCTCTCTCTCTCTCTCTCTCTCTCTCTCTCTCTCTCTCTCTCTCTCTCTCTCTCTCTCTCTCTCTCTCTCTCTCTCTCTCTCTCTCTCTCTCTCTCTCTCTCTCTCTCTCTCTCTCTCTCTCTCTCTCTCTCTCTCTCTCTCTCTCTCTCTCTCTCTCTCTCTCTCTCTCTCTCTCTCTCTCTCTCTCTCTCTCTCTCTCTCTCTCTCTTTGTGCCTACACCAGGGTGTCAACATCTTCCCCTCTTTCTTCTTATGATGGGGAGGTTTATATATTGGTGGAAGGGGTTATTATTGGGGGGGAAAGAGATAGTGGGGGGGGGGAGGGGGGAGTGAGATTGCACACATGTGCCCCTCCCCCCCTATTGTCATCTATTTCATTGCCCTCATCTTCTTGTCGATGTCGCCTTCTCCGCATTGTCATCCTTCTTCCTCCCCTCACGATCTTTGTCACCCTCATTCATGTTGTCTTCTCCCTTTCCTTCGTGGTTGGTGTCGTCACGTAGTTTCTCTTCCCCCCCTCCCCCCCTCGTCACGTGTTCGGCGATGGCAGGGGGATTTTTTTGAACTCATTTCTAATTTTAAAAATTTTGGGGGGGGGGGGGGGGGGGGAGGGGGGGGAGGGGGGGGGTCCACACGCAGGGCTATGCAAGGATATTACAACTATGATGTTAACTTGTAGGGTCTCTAGGTAGAAAGCTTAAGCAGTTACAGTGACACTAAGAATGTTGAGTCTTGTATTCTAGCTTATTACATCTCTTTTGAGCCAATTCACAAACTAGCAAGATGACCTTTCATGTGAGAACATGCATCATATGTTGCCTTCTACAAGAGCAATGACTATAAAGAGCACAAATCGGTATGAGAAAAAAGTAATGACCAAAGAGCACCCCTAGATGTGTCCTCTTTGACACTGTGCAATATTGTCTTGTTTTCTATGGGCCCTAGCAAGGCTCTCTTATCTACTGAGTTGTGAGCTAGTATTTTCCGGACCAAGTGCAATGTCTTTGATTATTGTAAGTCAATCAAGTGGTTGACCTTCTTGTGTACTCTTGAGAGGACTTAGTGGCATGTAGGTTGAGGCACACATTGCACTGGAGATGTTAGTGTTGTAATTTGAGATAGCGCTTTCTAATGTATTAAATCAAGCTTCTAATCCTTTTCAATTACCCCTGGTGAGATACCATCATTTTCAACATGATGTTTTGAGTTATCCTCGTGTGTCTTCAAGGGGTAGAATTGATTACTAGAGGTGGTGATGAGGTTCTTCTCCCACTTAATGGAGGTGATACACTCCTTTCATCAACCCAAGTAGCTCAGTCAACAACTCTATTAGAGGCAATGCTTCAACTAGGGCAATTGTGTTGCTATTCTCCTAAATGATTTGAGATTGGAGTGGTTCCATGAAATCATGTTCAACTTTTCTCGATCATTGGTCAAGACATTGAGCTTGGACTACCATTCACTCAAGAAGGCATTCCATAGAATACTTCAACACAAGATATTATGTCAACTTGAGATCACCTAAGGGAAAGTACTCAAGGTCATTGTCATGCTTAGGTGGGATTCTAGCTTATGGTACTCGCGATGCTCTAGTGGCACACTCTAAGCCCTTATGTGGGGCTTAACAAAGTATTCAAGGCATTCAATTTCCACCCATAGGGTTAGAAAAAGGGAAAGTGAGTGTTTGCGGGTCAACAAGGTGGTCATCATGGGTAACAAGCTGGCCATATGCCTTGTGGCCCCATGTCCATTAAATTAATCTTTAAATCCAGCAATCATCCCAATGAATCAATCAATGGGCCTAATAATATAAAAATTGGCCTATTAATCAATGAATGAGCCCAACATTAAAATTTTGGTTCAATATAATCAAGGATTCAAAACATGTCATCCTAACATTGCCCACATTTTCAAGCTTTGGCCCACAATCATGATTCGACACATAGGTCAAGAATTAGCCCAAGTTCAAGTATTTGGCTCACTTATCTAAAAAGTTCATCCTCCAGAAATTATATAGCCTAACAATCCCTTGGTCAACTTGGATGGCATCAATGCAAAGACTAAGGCTAAAAATCCTTAGAAGTTAGATGGCATTAATGCAAAGGTCTAATGCCTTCCAATGTTGCAAATCAAAGGTCAAAGGCTATGCCTTAATTTGGATGGCACAAACATCAATGCAATTTGGATAATTCAGATGGAAGCAAATAAGTAACCATTTGAATGGCATGCTCAGCTCGAATGGTGCCAAAGGCCTAATGCGTTAATCATCCTCATCACTCAATTCATACAAACAAGCAAAGACTTAATGCCTCCTATTCAAACATATACTGTGATAAATTTAAAGGCTTAATGCCTTGTTTACTTCAGATTTGGATGAAGGATTAATGCCTTAATGGCATTCAAATGGATATCAATTTGTAAAAGCACCTTGGTAAATTTGGAGTTAATGTCTTGGCCATTCGAACAAAAGGCTTAACGAAAAGCTTAAATGCCTATAGCATTCAAAGGGGTTATGTTAATGCCTCAAGTCTTAGACCATTTGGGCTTAATCCATGAAATTTGGATGTTAATTCTCAAAGGCTAAATTCTTTAGCCAATCCAAGCTCAAATAGCCCGTAACAAAAATGGGAGGTTGCATTGAACTTGCAAAGAAAACAAGGTCTAGAAGATGCAAACTTTTCGTCCAATTGCCAGGAGGGGGAGGGCAAGGGTGGTAGCTAGGAGTATCCATGTCTCAAATACATGCAATTTGTACAAGATAAACATGGAGAACATACCTAGAAGCTTAAAGGTGATGAAGTCATATTGCTTGACCATGTGAGGCAAGTCCTCTCCTTGGCTTCCCTCCATGGGTGATGGCCTTCTCACCTATCTCACACCATTTGTACAAGATAAAACATGGAGAATATGCAATTTGTACAAGATAAAACATGGAGAACATACCTAGAGGCTTAAAGGTGATGAAGTCATATTGCTTGACCATGTGAGGCAAGTCCTCTCCTTGGCTTCCCTCCATGGGTGATGACCTTCTCACCTATCTCACACCATTTTTATAACTCTTATACTAATCAAGCCTTTTTACCAAAAAGCAAATACAAAAATCATAAATGCCAAAACCCAACACAAGCATGGAAAGCAATTTGCAAATTCAACACAAGCTCTAGGAAAAAGAATGGAAAAATAATAAATCTACTTTTGGGCAACTCACATACTCCTTCAAGCCCCCTACTAGTTTTGATTTTTTAAAAATCAAAAATGATCCATGTAGCTCCCACAATCAGCAAAAAACCAGGGCTGGGTCAAAACCCTAATCCATGAAGCCATAGCCAAACTTTACTAAAGCTCAAAAATCTCATCATTTTCTCTCTTCTGCCACTGGAACAACCCACTACCACTCTGATCTACTATCCCAGCATCAAATCAAGAAGGGAAAGATTTGGATTTGAAAGAGGATTTTGCAAATTTTGAAGACTCAATGAAGAAACATAGTGTCCATTGACACTCATTTAGTGCACTTAGCGCTTGTGCCTTTTGACACATCTCAACCAACTCTTCTACTGCTAAAATTTGATAAGTTTGAACTTGATTTGACTTTGTTCCCGCAGTTCTAACATGGCCAAAGACTCTCTAACTGCTCGCTTCAAAGGAGTCGATTTTCAAACCTGGTAGACCTGCATCAAACTCATCCTGATGAAGAAGGGCCTCTGGGCCATTACCACTAGAAAATAATCTCTGTCAACTAGTAGAGACTTAACATTTTTATTTTTTGAAATTTTTCTAAGGTTTGGAACCTTATTCTATTACTTCTACCTTTTTACAATTCTCATGAAAAATCCAATACACACAACCACAAATAAAATATCAATATACATGAAAAAATCGATTGCCTCTCAATGTGTCCATCCTATGATAATATGTGTAACATTTCAGAGCACAAGCTCCTATTCAGCTACTCGACCTAGAGTGCACATGTGTAGTTGTGCAAATCTATTTGTCTTGACAATGGAACTAAAATGTTGGTGCTCTCACAAGCAACATTGTTGGTCCTACAAATTGCTTATTGATTCAAGTATTTCAAGAAATTGAGCTATGGCTACCTCTCACATAGCCACTGCACATTCGCCAATCAAATGCAGTGAGGTTAATGGCTAATCCATTTGTTGTAGTCTAGTTGCACAAATTTTCCAATAGCTCCATGATCCAAGGAATGCACTCAAGCAAGCTACATCTCCATACTCCACCCACTCTACTCATTGTTTGAAGAGAAGAGAAGAAGAAGAAGAAGAAGAAGAAGAAGAAGAAGAGGAGGAGGAGGAGGAGGAGGAGGAGGAGGAGGAGGAGGAGGAGGAGGAGGAGGAGGAGGAGGAGGAGGAGGAGGAGGAGGAGGAGGAGGAGGAGGAAGAAGAGGAAGAAGAAGAAGAAGAAGAAGAGAAGAGAAGAGAAGCAAGAGCTTCTCCAAGCCAGTCCCTCTCACTCACACTCTCCCTCTCTCTCAATCCGTCACTTCCTCTCTCACATACAACAAACTAGACATAAGAGCAAGAAGAGAGCCACGACTTTGCACACTCCAAGAATGAGCTTATTCTCTTAATTTTAGGCTTACATGTCCTTTTTTTTTGGGCATCCACCCACCCTTTGGTCCAATGCCCATCCTTTCTCAATACATGTATTGTACCCTTTCTAAGCCTATGAAGCACAAATTATTTTATGTGTCATTGTGAATGCTTTGATTTTACAACTTGCACAAGAGAGATCCTAGTGCTTGTACAACTTAAATTGTTTTCCTTGTTTGGTCCAATTCAAACTCTTGCTCCTACACTCGCTTGCGCTTCAAAAAAAAATTTGCACTTTTTCTTTCTTCCATTGCTTTCATCCTAAAAGGGGTTAACACAAGAGCAAAGGTAGCACTTCAAATTCGCAATTCAAGCTTACAATCTTGAGGCACAAGATAGCTTGGTGACTCCACAATCCGAAGCTTGATGAGAGATTGAGATCATAGCTTAATGCAAGATTGAGATCCAATCAAGATAGCTTAGTGACTCCACAATTCAATATTGATGCAAGTTCAATCTTGTGTAGTTATGAAGGTTGTGGCAAGTTTAATCCACATCCAATCTGATAGCTTGATGATCACATTTGACTCATGACAACTAGGCAAGTTTGACTCCAATCCAATTTCAGTATTGGTAAAATTCGACTCCAAGTCCTAAGGTCACTTGGCACTCGATTGGACATTGCTAGAGTATTCCTATATCTTGTCTAACCAGCTAGTCTAATATGTTACTCATATAGTCATGTTTGTAGTATGGTACTTGGTGGTGAGTATCCAATTTTTTGATTCTAGGGTCTTGAATCTAGATTATGACAATCAATTGAATCCAAATGAGCATCAATTGCATAAGGAGGGGAGACTCTTGTAGTACTAATAGAGACAACAAAGGAGTAACACTCATGTTTGTCAATCCGAAAACGCCCCCTGTTTCTTTTTGTAAATTCAACTTGCCCAAAGAGCCTTTGGTGAGAGCCTTTGATTGATCCCTTATGGTTCTACCACACAATTGTCTCTAATCATGATCAACACTCAATTGCAAATTCAATTTCTTAGTCAAGCACTATGCTTTCTCTTGGTACTAGATAGCTCATGCCAAAGTCGTAATGATACCAATGCTTGTGTGAACCAATTCAATGATTGTATCAATAACATAAGATTAAGTTATGTCAAATAGATCTCCACTCTCAAGGTAACTAGACTCGTAGGTGAGCAAACATTGTATCAATCTAGCTTGTTCACAAAACTTGGTCCTGCCAAATCTTGTTCATTCTATGGTCCTGCTTTGGATTCCAAGAATGGATAAGGGGGTCCTAACAATTGAGGGTGAGACCTTAGAAGAGGTCCAACTGTAAGATCAAGGTCCTCCTCATATTTTACAATATTTGTATCTTCTTCTCCATCAATATCCTACTCTGCCTCTTCAAGCTTTGGGCCTTCATATTCCTTTAATTCTCTCCTCATGAATATCTTTTTATCTATAACTAGGATCCTCAACTTTATATAATCTCACTTACATGTAGCATTATCATCAAAATCTCAATGACAGTACTCTGTACCCATCAATTTTAATCACTCCTTGCTCTAAAAACTATCAATTAGGACCCCTACAGAAATTTGTTCATAACTTTTGATCCATAACTCAAATTACTAAGCTTTCTTTTGTAAAACTATGGCCCCACTTCCAATCTACAACCTCCATGAGAGACATTAGGATCAAATCCTAGAAGATTTTTCCCCAAAAACCTTATGTGTAGCTTTCAAAACTCTATTTACTTGCATGTAGTCGGTCAAACATCGACATTCTAAAGCCCATAACTCTTGCATAGTGACTTTGATGACAACCAAATTAGGTAGGCCTCTTCCCTAGGTACAAAAGCCCAACTTGGAGGTGTTGACTACTATCAAAACCTCTCCAATTAACACTAAATTTTGAAATACCAAATCTTCCCTAAACAATAAACTACAACAAATGGATTAAGGAGGGAAACACACTTGGAACAATAGACCCACCATCAAAAAGTGCCTTAACAAGACAACCTAGCCATCAATGCTTCTTACTAGCCGACAAAGGTCACAAAGGTGATAGTCACTTTGACCGCGGATCATTCAACCAACTCTAAGAGTAGAGAGTGTCTTCCTCAAGAACCATTGCCTCCTTCTTTGACCTGATCAGCCTCATTGAACCTCTAGTCCTATATAAGAAGAGTCAAAGGACATGTCTACCTCGAGATCCAATGTGGATAACTACAATTTTGACCCTAACAAATTCCTAAAAGCAATCTAGCAACTATTACAGCAATATGATTAGAAGATGAGGATAGTACATGGGGAAGGGGGGGATCAACACATTAAATACTAACTGAACTAGAAGAGGGGAGAAGGCTAGGAAAGGACCTACTACAGCAAGTTGCTGCCCAATGGGAAGAGTCTAACAAAAATCCTGATAGTCACAAAACAAGTCGAGAAGTATAAAGCAAGAGACAACCCTTATAGCTTTGTCAACCATTTTGAGCAAGTTCGCAAGACCAACAACGTTCATGTGACGTGCCCGCCCAAGCCACTTTCTCATTGGCATGTTCTTAGTAGCCCATCAAGAGATATCCTAGACAATGTTGTCCGAGACTCCATGGAATACCTCAGAGTTTGTTATTTAAGCTCACTCGAGTCTACCTCGCAGTGGAAGTTTCGGTCGTTCCCACATGGATCGTCGTCCTGAGTTTTAGATTCCTATTATTAGTCAAGTCACCTACTAATGATCAATTAGCATCACTAATTCAAGTTTCCACTTCTTATACGATTACTCAAACTGAAGTGGACTTACATTGCACTTGGTTCAATGAGAATGGGAGACGAAGGGGAGTACGGCACATTGACCCTTCTCCCCATAGGAAAAAATCCCATTCCGACCCCCTAAAATGATGCAAGTCAGGTTTTCTAATATCTAGTGGTCATTCATTTACATATTTATGAACGTGAATTTTTCCTTTTGAGAAAAGCTCTCGGCTTATCGAGTCCACCCAACTGTAGGTTTGGATCCATCTACCCACTTCCCTCGATATAGCATTTTTAATTACCTACCACTTTAGGTTTGACATATTAAAAAAACTTCCTTGATTATCTTCTAAAACAAGTTCATTATTTATGTCTTTATTTCATGACACAAAACAGTGTAAAGCAATTCTTTTCAATAGTTCATTTAAGAAAAATATTTTTTTACAATGTTTTCTATCCTGGTTGGACGTAATATCAACCCAAAGGTTATTATTCTCACCAATTTTAGTTCCTAAACTAGTATTAGAACTTCCATAATACTATCTAGGTCACAATGTAATTGACAATTTTGCAACAATCTAAGGAGTTTGAGACCAGAGTCCCCCTAGTATCCTTACCTCCTCCTGCCAACTAGAATTCCCTATGATAGGACCTTTCGTGTCGTGATTGGTTTATACTCACCAACGTGAAAACAAAAACCCCTTAGAGTAGATTTTATTTGTGCCTCATTTACATTGACCTTGGGGAGGTCTAGTGCCATCAAAGAACACTGCCTTAGTTGGCTTTTTTTCCCCATCAGAATACTACCTCAATCTGCGATCTATACCTGGTTATCCATCTTTTAGCTTGATAATTTAGGAAAGGTCAATACCTAGTTTACAATCACAAACAGATTACTTTAATTCATTATACACAAACTTCCAATGAATTTATTTCCAAGACAAACCCCTTTTCTAGAATAATGATACAAGGGCTAAACTAAGCATAAGTGGCCATATCTTCCAATCATCTTCTTGGATTACTTTCCCCTTGGGATCTAACTCAAGATAAACTCCTATTTTTATGCAAAAAAAAACCTATTTTGATGCAGAAAAAAATCATAAACTCTTTTGGAAAGTGCGGTATCTTCCTTGTACCAGCACATCTCATACAAACCCAAATTATTCCTAAGGATTTGTGGTTATACAAATTTCTCTAGGATTTTTTCTTATGCAGGAGATTTCAAAAAATGTCCTATTCTTACAAATGCATCTTTTCATTATCAACCCGTAGGATGATGATCTATTTGTTTCCTTTAATATTTAAATTAATAATCAAATATGGTACCTAGGGATTTATGATGAGTGCTTGGTTGATGTTGGTATTCACAACTTCGTTTGTAATCCCGGTACTCACCATTCCATTTGTAGTAGTCACAACCACAGTGTTATTAGCAGCTTCCACTTCCACAACCTTCATAATTTTCTTCTTTGAGGCCATGGTTCTTGATCACGAGATTCTAGAGAAGACTTTTACAACAATAGAGCTTTGGGTCATCACAATTGCATTGATGGACATGACGATTATAAGAAATTGAGAGAACATTGAGTAGAGTCTCAATTCTATAGGGGAGTGAAGGTAGAAGAGATGGGATTTGATTTCGAGAGCGAGTGGAGTATCCTCCTTGTCTTTTGTTGAGAGTGGAAAAAGACTAAATTTTTTACTAATTTTTGTTGTTTTTGAGGTCTGAATGATTGATTTTTTATGGATTTAAAGTGATGTATGGTTGTTAATGGAAGTGTTTGAGAGTGTTTTGGATTATATTGATTATGTTTTGGAAGCTCATGATGATTCGTAGTGGAGATATGAAGCTCTGTGATGTTTTGATAGGTTCTGTTGAGGTTCTGATTGGTTCTGTATACCTTCTGTATAGCTTCTATTTTGTTATGATTTTATTTTGTATGAAGCATGGATTGATTATTGATGAAGATTGAAATCTTTTGAAGGTTTATTGAATAGTTTTTGATAGTTTGGAATGGTTTTAGTATAAGTTATGAGGTTCTAATGACTTCTGTAACCCTTTGTAAACCTTCTGTAGAGCCTCTATCTCTGCTCTGTAACTGTTCTCTATCTGCTCTGGTCATGTACTATACTGTTTTGTAGATCTTCTATAAGTGTTTTGTAGAATGTATGTGTGACTTTGGGAAAGTTTTCTAACTTTTGAAAAGTATGAATCTAAGTCAAAAGAGCTAAAACAAATGGAAGAAGCAGCTGTGCTGATGAAGACTGAAGAGAAGACTGGAGTGACAATGACAGTAGTGAGCTATGAAGGGACACTATAGTGGCTCTGGTGACCTTTCACATCAGACATACCTCTTGGGATGTGTATCCACGACCTAAGAAGTATTATTGAGAGTCATTAAGAGAGTATTGTAGTGAGGATATGATGTACTATTGATAAAGAGAAAGAGAGAGAGCCAGAGATAGTTAATTCTATCAAAACAGTGTAACTGTATATGAGAGATTAAGAGAGAGAACTATGAAGACATTGAAGATGACTACTATGTGATTGATTTCCATTCAAAAATGGTGTATTCCTTTATGTTCATTGTTCTATTGATGGATTCTATGAAGAACTTGAAGATTATGGTTGATTCTATCAAATCCGTGGGAGATATCTACTATGATGCTACATGAAGATTTGATGTTTTCTTTGTTTTGGTCATCAAAAGAATGAAATAAAAGCTTGTTGATGTTACAAGATAGATTTTCTTGCAGTATAATTCCCTTTTCCTTGGTGTTCCTCTTGGGGCTCCATATTTTTGGTGCATAGCCGGGGAAGGATCAACAAGCATCAGAAGAGGCTGAAAATGAGGGAAATGGCATTGCCAAGAATAGGAGAATTCAATGGATATTTGCAAAGTTCCTTCTTCCACTAAAGAGTTGGAGATTCTCATTATCAAGGCCACTTTCCACAATAAGTTCATCCCACAATGACGGAAACATATTACCATCATGATGCATGCTCTATGCAGTGGACTGTTTCCTCTTCCTGTTGAAGCAGTAGAAACTTGCATCTTGGTGGCAAATTGTTTGGGAACGAACTGAAGAGCAGAAACAGAGAGAATGACCATCCATGGAAGATTTTGCATTCATTGAGAAGTTTTCAAACATCATCAAGTGGGAGATCGTGAAGAAGCTTCAAGAGTCGTGGTCTATGGAGGTTCACGAAAACAAGAAGGAAAAGAGTTGGAATTTGTTCATGGATGCTCAACAACAACATACATGGGATGCTTGGTGCATTGACAATCTTCTATTTGTCCAATTAGCAACCCACTGGAAGTTGATAGACAGAGTGTTTTTCACAACATACACTGTTGAAACCCTCAGAAGCTGGCATTATTATAATGACATAACAATGATCCTAAGAAGAATTTTTTATACTTTCAGAATGGAATATCTCCCCGTCTGTAGTGGTTTGAAAGCCAAATTCAGAGATGTTGAAAAGAAGGAAGTAGAAGAGATGTTGGCCAAATAATCCCTCAGAGACTGAAGCCCTCTCTGATACTATAGTGTTGAGTACAGGCCAACTGGTTAGAGCCAACCCCCTAATGAATGATGCAATCAAGAGGCAAGCGTTAGAATGAGTCAAGAGGTACGTGAGAAGGGAGAAGGCAAAAATCAAAGCTGAGAACGAGCTCGCAGCAGAAGCCTCCTTTGACGCCCTAAAAGTACTATTTACAAAAGTCCCCATGGTGACTCAAGGTCCCCTTCCTAGTCAAATTCGTCCTAGAAATATTGATGACAAGCCAGCAAATATAGTCCCATTGCCAGTTTTTAAGGGAGAGTACAATGAAGACCTTGATCTTCATGTAGCAGAATTCATGGTAGCATGTGTGGCTAACAATGCCAGAAACCATGAGCATTGGTTAGCAATATTCCTCGCCACTTTCAAGGGTGCGGTGTTTTAGTGGTATGAGAGACAAGCAGCAGGAACTTTTGGCACATAGGACAACCTGAAGTTGGCCTTCCTCACTAAATTCAGGCGTGAAGGTTTTGAAGAGCGGATGCGAGAGGAGTTCATGAACCTAAGTCAGTCCTCTGGAGAAAGAGTAGAAGCTTATGTCTCGCAAATGGAATCCATCTTGAAGAGATGGACAAACCATCATTTGGACGAAGGCATTCAGAAAGGAGTGTTCCTTAGAGGCCTACAACCAAAAGTTCACAAGCTCGTGGAATTGAGAAGACCAGTCAATCTACAAGCTGTAGTGGAAGGTGCAAGATTGTATGACGAAGTTGAAGCAAGACTATCAATGACTCTAGGAAGAGGATTCTTACCTCCTCCTATGCCAGGAATGGTATACCCACCAAATGCAGTCTCAGGGATAGTTCCCTATCCCTATCCCCAAATGCAAACAGTGTCACAGTATAATGCACCTAATCCACTGTGGTCACACCACAGACGGCAGTACCTCAAATGATGGTTCAACCACAATAATAGTGGCCTCAAACACTTCCTTCAATGGCGACTCAACAATAGTGGACCCCTACCAAAACTAGAATCAACATCCCAAGTCTCAATAGGAGCTCTAAATCAGAACCAGAACAGAGGACCCTCTGGATCGACCCAACCAGTGTATGCAGTAATTATAGAAGCTTCCCAAAACCCTACCAATGGCCAAGTTGAAGTCACCAATCGTATCCTTTACTCGATTCTAACAAGAACAATTGCTGCACATCGTTGCGACTGGGATGATCGACTTACAGAGACCCTCTGGGCATACAGAACCTCCCATAAGGTAGCTACAGTACATACCCCTTTAAGGCAGTTACAGGAGAGACCCCTTTCCAACTAGTTTATGGTACAAAAGTAGTCTTCCCTGTTGAATTGGAATTGCTTTCTTTACGAGTGGCAGTTAAAGAATGCTTGGGAGATGATGAGTCACTACAATGCAATCTCCTACACTTGGAATGCTTAGATGAGATATAGCGGATGTTTTACAGTGCATGGAAACCACTCAAGTGCGATGCAAAGCCTATCATGATAGTTTCATCAAGCACAAAGAGTTTAAAGAAGGTGATCTTGTCCTGGCCTATGATTTGAGATTTGGCAATTTTTTTGGCAAGCTTCAACAACGGTGGATGGGCCCATACAAGCTACTTGCTGTCAATCCTAATCGCTCTGTTCAGGTGCAGACCATTGATGCCTCTAATGATCCTTTCATAATCAATGGCTATCATCTGAAGAAGTACTTCCCTACCTGGGGATCTTGACAATCACAATTGACCTACCCTCCCCCTTTTGGGCATCGCACTATCTTTCTCGTTGTGCTTCTGATAGCCCTTATGATTCTCCTCATGAGGCAGTCTCGTTCTGCTAGCCCCTCATAGATACATCTCAAGCCAGCCTTGTTCTCTTCTCGTCTGATTTAGCAACGGTGGCAAGGTTAGTCCTGACACATGGTATTTCTACCATTTTCTTTCTTAACGAAAAAAAAAAGAAAAATAGAAAAAAAATAGGAAAAGAAAAGAAAAAGAGAAAAAAACAAACAAACAAAACTGTTATAGGAGAAAATGAAGAAATTCCTTGTCATAACAGACCTCGTTCCAAGAAAATGTGGAAACACCCTTGGGCGGGAAGCTGACTGTGGAAAAGGTGGTAACACCCTGCAGTGCAGGATCGAGAACTCACCGACATAACCTTTTCAGCAAGTAATTTGAAGCCACCTCCCTTGGTGCGCTGTTTCTGCACTATCAGTCCGTCTGTCCTTCTTAACAGACGACTTTTCTTACAAATGATTGAAGTGTGAGATTTGTAGCCTGCCTCCCTGGGTATGCCTCGTCTTCAAAATCCTGATGACAACAACAGCCGACACGATCTTCATCACCAATCCCTTGAGTGATGTGAGCTTTCATCCTAACAGGATGGGGATGTAAGTATGGGCTACCCTCTGTATCTATCAATGAGTGAGACAGAGGGTGGGGTGAGTGACCAATCTTTTCCTTCAAATCAAATGAGAGGTAAGATGTGTGAACAGAGTGTTGTATGCACGGGATGGGCCTCTCAATGCACAATGCACGATCTGTTCCTTTGCACTGCACCATAATGCTCCCTGGCCTTCCTTCTTGCATTGTATGCCGGCACAGGGCAAGATGTATTGTTGCACCATTAATTGCGCACAAGGCATACAACCTTTGCACAAGTGACAGCGAGGATTACATCAATGGGTTTCAGGAATGGACTACCCTCTATATCTTTTAACAGATCATGAGACAGAGGGTGGGTTGAGTGTGACTGGTGTTTCTTCAATCAATTATCGAGAGGTGAGGATTGAGGGACGTTACAACCCTTGGAGTCAGGTGCGTTCTCGTTTCCCTCTGCACCCATGGGATGGGTCTCTGCCATCAACACAGGACACGTCACTCTGTTCTATACACTACACTGCAAGGCTCCCTGGCCTTTCTCCTTGCACCTATGCCAGACAGGTTGGACGCACTAATGCACCATCAATTGTACACCCTGGCATACTCTCTCCGCACCATCCCCTTGTTGTTTCCTAAATCAGGTGTGAGATATGGGTTCCATCATTATTTCCTCGAGTGATGTTAGTAATGGGGCGAGTGATTACTCTTTCATTCCATTTGAGTGCTCGTGAGTTGTTGCGTGCAATATCCCATCATCGATGAATTTCCTACGATTCCTTCAACCAGCTACCTCCCGAGGTGCTACTGCATGGTCCCTGCCACCCACAAAGGACATGAGCTATGAAGACACCTTGGTACCTCCTGCAGCCGACAACAATACAAGACGCAACCTCGATAGTTGACATTACTTCGTGGCAATATGGGCCAAGTTTTTCTAACCCTACACCTTCTATTTCTTAGTGACAATCATGTCTTAAGTGTGGGGACTTTCGTGGTTGGTCTAATGTGTGGTACTAGGTCCTTGATGTTCGGTGTACCCTTCCTACTACGATTTTAAGTGTGGGGACGCGTCCCTGTGCGTCTATGATGCATATCCCCATGCATATACCCTGTTCCAATCATGCATCTCTGCCATGACTTCATTTTATCCTTATGGGGTCCCTTACCCACCCCCCATCTACTTGCCCCCCTCCCTTGGAGTCGTTCCTTCTCTATTTCCCTTTGTCCTTTGATTTCACGCTCTTTTATGCAACGCACCCTGCGTTCACTGAGAGTAATATCCAACCTTACAGCCTTGTTTGTCCCTTTGAACTACCCATTTTTCCTTTTTACCAACCCATGTTCCGATAGACGGTTCTAAAGTTATTAATTTTTGAAGCAATGTCAAGATTGTGGGAGAGAAGGAAGGAGTCTCACTTGTAGCTTTCTTGCTTGCACAATGGGGGAATACACACAAAGGTGGAGGCTGAAAACTGTTTTCCTCTTCTTAGTTGTGTAAGCCAAAAGAACTCTCATACAAAGAAATAGAAGAACCCTATATATGGGTCTCAAAACAAAGACAACTAACTAAGGTGGCATACTAACTGAGCCACGAACTAGAGTAGATAAGGATAGCTGTCATCTAGCTATTATTCATGGGCGGTGTACCAACCGCATCTGCAACTGACACATCGGTGACATAAATGCACAACGGTCACCCTGGCATATCATGAGTGGAGCTCGATATCTCAACACTCCCCCTCGAGCTCAATCCCAATTCCTGCACACCAAGCAGGTCTCTGAACTTGTGCAGCTTCTCTGCGCCCAATGCCTTCGTGAATATGTCAGCTACCTGATCCTCTGTGCTGACATAAACTAGATCAATAAGACCTAGTAAAACCCTCTCCTGCACATAGTGATAATGCACCTCAATGTGCTTTGTTCTAGCATGATAGACTGGGTTATTTTCCAAGTGTATACTACTCATGTTGTCACGATAAATGACAACTGGCCCATCTGTAGGCTGATGCATATCATAAAGTAGCTTATGCAACCAAGCTACCTCACATGCCGCCATTGCTGCACCCCTGTACTCAGCCTCTGTGCTGGATAAGGCAACTGTAGGCTGTTTCTTACTGCTCCAAGTGACTGAAGCACTTCCAAAAGAGAATACATATCCACTGGTAGATCGTCTATCAGAAATGCTACCAGCCCAATCAGCATCAGTGTATCCGTGCAACTGTATCTGAACCCCAGTCTCATAAAATAGTCCATACTGCAATGTGGACTTCACATACCTGAGTATGCATCTAGCCGCATCCAAATGCGGCTTCCTTGGAGCCTGCATAAACTGACTTACCAGTCCAACAGCATAGCTCAAATTTGGCCTGGTAATAGTCATATAAATCAAGCTTCCTACTATGCGTCTGTACATAGTAGGGTCTTCCAGAAGCTCACCTGCATCTGCGCTCAGCTTCACATTCTGCTCCAAAGGAATTGAAATAGGCTTACAGCCTGTCATCCCATATTTGGATAGCATGTCCAATCCATACTGCCTCTGCAAGAGCTGTATCTCACTTGGTGATCTAATCACCTCAATGCCCAAGAAATAACGCAGCTCTCCCAAATCCTTCATCTCAAACTTTTGCTTCAATAGCATTTTCACATGAAGGATATCTTCATCACTGTCACCTGTCATAATCAAATCATCAACATAAATGACAAGTAGTATAATACCTTTCTCTGTTTTTCTCACATAAAGTGAGAAATCTACCTTGGAAATCTGAAAGCCAATAGTGACAAGATACTGTCCTATCTTGTTAGACCATGCTCTAGGTGCTTGCTTCAAGCCATACAAGGCTTTCTTCAACCTGCAAACAAACTCAGGATGAACAGCATGCACATAACCTGGTGGCTGCTCCATATAGACCTCTTCTTGCAAATCACCATGCAAGAAGGCATTCTTTACATCCATCTGATGTAAAGACTATCCCTTTGATGCAGCCATAGCAATGACTGCTCTTACGGTTGCCATCCTTGCAACCGGACTGAATGTTTCTTCATAGTCAATGCCATATGTTTGTGCATACCCCTTGACTACTAATCTCGCCTTGTATCTGTTCATAGAACCATCCGCATTGTGCTTCACCTTATAAACCCACTTATAGCCAATTGCATTCTTACCTTTAGGCAAAGGTACCAATTCCCATGTAGCATTTGCTTCCAAGGCATCCATTTCTTCATCCATGGCTTTCTCCCATTTTTCTTTTCCCATGGCTTGCTCAAAAGAAGTGGGTTCTGGTTCCTGTATCACTTTGACCATATATGCATAGTGAGTGGTTGTAAATCCATCATATTTCAGCCTATCCACAGGATACCTAGCTCTCGTAGACCTGCGCAAAATAGGTTCACTCCCAGGTGCTCTCAAAACATCCCTGGTCTTCCTTACTCCAGGTGTAACAATAGAAGGAATACCCAACTCATCATCAATGCTCTGTTCTGAGCCACTGGATTCACCATCCACATAAGAGTGACCTGCATTCACATCAAACATGGGCTGATCAACCTTCTCTTTTCCTTTTCATGATACCTGCATACCACTATCTGCATTGCTTTGAGAAGATTCTCCTGATCTCAATCTTCCTGTCCATGGCGAAGAATGTGAACCACTGCTAGAGGACGCTCCAGGTCCACTAATATTTTGTGACTGCTGCTGTGAATTCTGTGCAGCATTACCATTTTGTGCATCTATATCATCAATCACATTTACTGGTTTATACCAGCTACTCATCTCATCAAAAACAACATCTCTGCTCACTGTAAACTTATGAGTAGAAGGGTTATAGCATCTATACCCTTTTTGCTGCAGAGAGTAACCAATAAAGATGCACTTCTCAGCTTTTGGATCCAACTTGGATCTCAACTCATCTGGCACATGTACATAGGCAATGCAACCAAAAATTTTCAAATGAGAAATATCTGGTTTCCTACCAGTATACCTCTCCTCTGGAGTCATCCCATGTATTTCTGCAGTGGGAGTCATGTTCATTATATTAGACTGTCGTAGCAATTGCGTCAGCCCAGTAAAAATCTGGCAAGTCTTTTTCGTTGAGCATGGCACGAGATACCTCTCCAATATGCATGTTTTTCCTTTCTGCAACTCCATTTTGTTGTGGGGTATGACTGCATGAATATTGCTGCTTTATGCCATGCTCCTGCAGGAACCTTGCAAACTCATTTGAGAGATACTCTCCCCCTCCATCTAACCTTAGGCATTTTATTTGCAGGCATGTTTCTTTTTCAACCATAGCTTTAAGAGTTTTGAAATGCCCAAAAACTTCACTTTTCTTTTTCATATAATACACCCAAACTTTTCTGCTATAGTCATCAATAAAAGTGACAAAATAATGATAGCCTCCAAGAGATGCAGCTTTAGTAGTCCACACATCAGAGTGGATTAATTCCAAGGGCTTCTTACTCTCTTGAACATGTCTAGGAAATGGTTTCCTTGCATGTTTTCCAAACTGACAGGCTTCACATACCTTATGCATTTCTGCAACCTTGAATTTAGGCAATCCTGCAACAATATTTTGGGCCTGCATTGATTTAAGTCGTTGTACATTAACATGACCAATGCGTTTATGCCAGATATCAATATCTGCAACTACACCGGTTCCATGTGCAAACATTGCTGCACTCAATTCAGACATGTATGCATCCAACGTAAACATTCTGCCCTTCTTCTTTCCTTTTGCTATCAAGCGACCTTTATTTTTCATATCCTCAACAAAGCATCCATGAGGATTAAATCTGACCTGCAAGCCCTGCTCAACCATTTGACCAACAGAAACCAGATTCTTGGTGATATTCGGGACATGAAATACATCGGACAGGTATTTCTTTTTCCCATCCTGCATAGACAAGGGAATTTTTCCAATCTACACAATAGGATGTGTAGTATCATTACCAGTCTCCGCAAATCCTGGTTTTTCCATTTTCCTTGCATCCTCCATCCATTCTGCATGACCTGTCATGTGGTTTGATGCACCTGAGTCAACATACCATACATCGTTGCTTTCTTCTGCACTTGTCACAAAATTGTTCATGTGCTGCACCATGAACAAATGCTCATTTCTGTCATCACCCTGTCTACTAGAAGATGCATAATTTCCTTGTTGCAGTTTTCCATTCATGATGTCATTCTGCTTTTTATAGCAGTCTTTAGCCATATGACCCATTTTACCACAGTAGTAGCATTCAACATTGATGTTTGCATTTTGCCCTCTTTGCCATCCACCACGACCTCTTTGGCTCCCCCTGCCTCTAGAGTTACCACGTCCTCCTCCATAGGACTGGTTTTCTTGAGTTTGCTGCATATTCTAATTTCTACCACGGCCTCCAGATCGGCCTCCTCTACCTCTGCCTCTACCTCTTCCAGCATTTGAGTAGAAGACAGCTTCTTTTGAAGTTCCTCCTGAAGAAGATGCACCACCATTTCTCTACTCCTCAGAAGTTAGAAGAGCAATCAACTCCTCAAAATCAAGAAATCTTTCACGAACTGAAATGGATATCCAAAACTGTGTATAATCATTTCTTAGACCATTCAAGGTCACAGAAACTAAATCATCATCTTCCACTGGCGACCCAATGGAAGCAAGTGCATCTGCAATCTTCTTCACCTTCATGTGGTAGTCATTAATGCTCATACTTTCTCTTTGCACATTATGCAACTCTTGCTTGAGCTGCATTTTCCTGGCTTGCGTATTTGTGCTATACATTTTTGACAAAGTATCCCATGCCTCCTTTGGCGTACTTGCATCCTGAATATGCACAATCATAGAGTCTGAAATACTGATAGACAGCCAGTACAGAACTTTCCTAGCTCTCTCATGCCATGCTTTGAATGCCTGCATTTGCTGTTGATTGGGAACATCATGAAGAACTAGTTCTTCTTCATTTCCTGCAACAAATTCCCAATATCCTTTTCCCATAAGGAAATTCGTCATTCTAAACTTCCATGCTTGGAAGTTGTTCTTGTCAAGACTTTCAGTGACAATATGTGAGAGAGAATCAGACGCCATTACAGAACACTACAAAAAGTTCTGTCACTGCAAAGAACACAGCTTCAGCCTCACAAGGGCAAATCTGCAAAACTGACGAAAGTGGTATTTGACCACACAGTCACTTCCTAGTGACGATTTTGCATCAACAGGCAACAAGGATGATTCTGTAACTCCCAATGTCTCTGCGCACAGGCATACGATGCAATTTCTACAGTAACTTTTCACCGATCTGTAGAATAGTGGCTGCACAATATAAAACTGGGCCTTTTCCTGAGTGCGTGCAGAAAACTTCCGCCTCCAAAACAGGCCCCGAAATGGCCTCAAATCAAAAAAATAGGGTCGCCAAGGGCTAAAGCCCTTGCCCGCAGCATATACTGCCCTCTTGCTTCACCGCGAAGGGCGTCTCAACCTGAGACAATGCACTCTTGCAATTTCCGGCTCTGCTACCTGCAGAGATCTGCTCCCAAAATAGAAAATGAAAGCAACACTGCTCCTCTTACCAAAACACCGCGAGCTTGGCTTGCTTTCTTGAGCTCCTTACCACGAACAAGGCTCTGATACCATGTCAAGATTGTGGGAGAGAAGGAAGGAGTCTCACTTGTAGCTTTCTTGCTTGCACAATGGGGGAATACATACAAAGATGGAGACTGAAAACTGTTTTCCTCTTCTTAGTTGTGTAAGCCAAAAGAACTCTCATACAAAGAAATAGAAGAACCCTATATATGGGTCTCAAAACAAAGACAACTAACTAAGGTGACATACTAACTGAGCCACGAACTAGAGTAGATAAGGATAGCTGTCATCTAGCTATTATTCATGGGCGGTGTACCAACCGCATCTGCAACTGACACATCGGTAACATAAATGCACAACGGTTACCCTGGCATATCACGAGTGGAGCTCGATATCTCAACAAGCAATTCCTGTAAATTGGATGGTTTTCCATGTGAATACATCTTTATTGCTTCGAAACATTGATCTGATTTTCCATCCCTGCCCTGCCCAATCCCCTTGACATTTTTCCTTTTTACTTTGTATCATTTCGATGCACGGTTTATCCGTTATTAATTTTTGCAGGTTACCCTTTTTTGTGCCTATTTTTCACATTTTTCCATGTGAACATGCTTTATTTGCACCAAAATTCCAGTTTAATTTAATAACTGTGTCCGGCTAGCCTTTCTCCCACTTTTTTCTCTTTCCTCCCCCTTTTTCGACTGCCAAATTTTTAGTTATTAATTTTTTCGAGTGTTTTTTGGTATATTTTTTGTGTTTTTCCCATATGAACCCCTCGCAATTTTCACCAAACTGAGTTTTGATGCACCAGCCCTGTGAATCCCTTTTTGTCAGACATTTTCCCTTTTTATTTTCCTCTATTCCGGCCATTGGTTCTTCCCGTATTAATTTTCGAGTCCCTTTTCGGGTCCCTTTTTGGGGTTTTTCCCATGTGAATGCGTCCTATTTTGATCGGAACTGTGTTTTTCTGTTCGAGGGTTCTTGGGCATATTTTGTTGCACATTTTTCCTTCTTTCCGTACCTCATTCTGATGCGTGGATTTTCTGATATTAATACATGTATGTGTTTTCAGGTCTATCTTTTGGGTTTTTCCCATGTGAACACCCTGATTTTGCCCCGGAACTGGTGTTATATTTTTCTATCATCTTCCCCTCATCTCCCGACATATTTTTCCTTTTTACAGTTTTTCAATCCAACGTAAGATTTAAGTTTTATTAATTTTTCTTTCTTTTTGCCGTGTGGCCGTATTTTTCATATCACGCGTGAACGCGCATATTTTTGGTTTTACGCGCCTCGGGACACCCCCATGACCTCGTTGCCTCGCACATCGCCATCCCTACCCCGTCTGATCCCGTCGATGCAAATTTTTTTTCACTCCCATCCCGCGCACACATTTATCCTTAAATAAACAATTCAAAAAAAAAACAAAAACAACAACAACAAAAACAAACAAACAAAAACCCAAAAAAACAAAAAAAAATACCAACACAAAACCCACCTTTTAAAAAAATAAAAAAATAATAATTAATAAATAAATAAATATAAAAAAAACAAAAAAACCACAAAAAAACAAACAAACAAACCACAAACACCCACCTACACACAACAATAAATTTAATTTAAAAATTAAAAATTAACCATTTAAAAAAAACAACACACACACGAAAAAAAAAACAACCGTTTACCTGCTTTTTCGTCGTCCTTCTCCCTCGGGCTCCCTTTCTCACTTTCCCCCCTCATAGCCTCTTTTCCCACCCACCCCCCCCCCCCCCCCCTCTTCACCCACAGAAACCCTCCCCTCTCCCTCCCGTGTTCCCACGTTGTGTGACCCTTGTGGTGTGCATGAGTATACCGGTGTGGCTCAGGGGCGTTCACGCGCGAGGACGCGCTTCTAATTTGTCCGTGCGGTGGTTGTAGCCATTCCTATGCAATTGCAATCATTGCCAGTCGTTCCTATGCAGTGACGGGTATTTCAAAACCCGCAAACACCCCCTAACAACAAATATAAAAACACATAAAAATACACATAAAACACCTAAAAACTTCAAAAATTTCATTAAAATTCAAAAAATTACAAAAATTTTCCTACAATTTTTTCAACATTGCTAGAATCATTTGCAATATTTTCTAAAGTGGGAGTTCAAGAAAATAAATTGCAAAAAAAATGAAAATTCCAAAATTCTTCCAAAAATACATGCAAAATGAGCAAAATTCATTAAAATTTGGTAAAAATTCAAAAATATTTCCAAATTTTTTTTAAAACTTTTCACAAATCCCCTTGCCCCTTTTGCCAATAATTTCTCAATTGGAAATGCTTCCATAAATGGTTAAAGTATTATTTGAAGCCAAAATCCTAAATTTAATACTTCACCTCATGAAAATTCATTTTAAATTTAAAAAAATAGCTGAAAAATCATGAATAAATTAAAACACATTGTTGACACTTGTTGGATTGTTGAAATCCCACCATTACACTTCACAACATAGTCATGTGTCCTATATCTTGTTTTACTCATTTTATTTTAAAAAAATAAACAAACAAATAAAAAGATAAAAAATAAAAAAACAAACAAACAAAATCAAACAATATAAAAAATACAAACATACCTAAATTATAAATTTTTTAAAACAAAATAAAAATAACAAAACAATAATAAAAATAATAAAACTAAAACTAAAACACTAAGGTGCTTTATTTTTTTCCAGTCTCAGTGGTGTTTGTTTGTTTTACTGGATTCCTTGCCTTTGGAATTACTCAGTGCACCTTTCGTCTATTACATACACACCCCTACCAGGTATTTATTTTTTGAGCTTTATTCATTTTCATCATCCCTTAACCACAATTAATTGCTCAAATGAATTATATTCACTCACTTTTTCACAAGCGCTCATGCTAAACACACAGTTTCTAATAATTAAAAATCAACCAGCCATTCACTTTGCACGCGCTACGTGCGCTTCACAGGCACTTTAATTTTTAATAAAAATGAACCAACCGTCACAAAAATGCACGTGCTAGCAAAAAAGCGCTCCACATCACCATTAATTTTTTATTAATGAATTTGCATTTAGAGACCCCAGTCTGGGAATTGCAGTCCAAGTTTCGTTAAAGCACTACTTCACCTTAATAAATTGTAATTAAAAGTTTAAGAAGGAACCGTCGTTTTCTTATTAAGGTTTATAACTTAATAAAATTTCACCCATTGTTAATAATTTCTTAAAATGAACCCTTCATTAAAACCATTTCCCCTCACTGCACTTTTTTCTCCTTTTTTAATAAGCATGCTTCGTGGGATGGGCACGTAAAGTCCTCTTAGCTGAAATTATTGGTCAAAGTTATGATAGTCTTGATTAGGTTTTTTATAGTATTATGGTTTGCTTATGTGCTACGAGTACGGGTGTGGATTGTAGTTTTTTTTTCTTTTTTACCTGATACGGGGTCTTAGGTGCATGTTTGTTGCATCGCATGAAGTTTTCAATCGCATATGTGTAGAGATCATGTTGAATTTTTTCTAGGATGTGGGTTGTTTGGGGTGGTCAATTGGTTAGTTACGTCTATGTGTGTGTACTTTTTTTTATTGATTTCTTTTTTATAGCTCTTTGGTTGTTTTGCAAGCATTCTTTGTGATTGTCTATGTTTTGTGGTGTGTGTGTTTTCCATCTAAATGGCACCTCACGCTCCTCCTCCTATTCAATATGTCCCGTTGATTGATAGAGATTATTCTTCCCTACTGGCTTTTGAGCCTATAGCGAAAGCAAGACTTGCAACTTTCATGGCTGCTTCACTCCCATTGATTCCAGATGATCCATCCCTATGTGATGAGCTTCTTGCATCATACAGTAAGAAATCGGGCCTGGTTCGTGGTGCTTCCATAATATTGACACCTCGAGGTTTAGGGAAGGCTTTGTCTCTTCCCTACAAAGGAGAGCCCTTTGTTACAGCCAGACAATTATTCTCCAATGATGAGATTATCAAGCTGTTACAGAAGCAGACCAAAGAGATTCTGGATGTCAAGAAAGTGATAAACACTTCAGGAGTGTCTTTTTCCACGATTCACTGATCCTCTTTGGAAGCTAGTCTGCCAGTTCCTCCAAGACGGGTTTATGCCTACCAAAACACCATCTCATTATTTGTCCATAGAACTCTTAACAGCTTCCAGGATGGTGTTAAAAGGGGTGGCTATCGATTGGAGTACTTACCCACTTACGAAGATGGACCAACATTTTGTCAAAGTGACCAGAGAGAATGTCACAAATGTCACTTATGGTTCCTACTTATATGCTTTCTTGACATACTTAGGCCTTAAGAAGGGTGTGCTACCACCTCCTCCATCTGATCTAGTACCTCCCCCTCCACCTTCAGAAGAGTCAGAACCTATTGACATAGAGGATCTTGATTCCCCTCCTCCATTGGTCATTCAGCAAAAGCACTTGAAGCGTGTGGCAGAAAAAACTCCCTCAGTACTTCCTTCAGTCACAGTTCCTACTACTTCTAGCAGTGACCTCCCTGCCTAGCTCACATGCAACAATTTATTCAGGGCACATAGGGAGGGTTCTTTGGAAATATCAGTCCCTTCACTGAACAGTTTAGTGTCAAGAGATACCATTCCATTCCTTTGTAATGATATCCAGATTTTGATTGAACTCTCAGTGACAGCTTGTGTTCAACAGCTGTATGCTTCTTTCTATGAAGAATTGATGCAGTCCAAACACCAGTTGCATAAGGCAACCACAGAGTTAGCCTCTGCTAAAGACACACTTGCTGATCTATTTAAGCAGATGGAGCAGCAGACCCAAATGATTGAGACCCAGAGAGAAGAAACATCTTCTTTGAAGATTCTATTTCAGAAGCTCAGTCAGAGGTCACTAGAGTCTCGGAGGAGAAAGAGAGAATGTCCAAAGAAGCTCAAGAGTTTCAGAGTCTTTTAGATGCAAAACTGTCAGCTTTACAGACTGCTCATAATACATTGGAATCACAAGCTTCCCAGATTAAGCAGTTGCAAGACTAACTGACACAGTCACGGTCCATTCCTCCAAGCCCCAATGTTCCTATTATTCCTTCTATCTCTCAGCAAGACTTGGTAGTTCTTCAGAGACAGGCCACATTGTGTCCGTTGTTTCAAGATAAAGTGGAAAGATTGCAGTCCAGGATGGATTTGTTATGGTCTACATTTGAGCACTTTCAAGAGTATGTTCCTCCGGACCATTCTTTCTTTGTCCACTATCAGTTTGCAAAAGTTGGCCTTCTATATGAAGCTTTCAACGATGGATCCCCCTCTTCCAGAGGATGGTTGGAGTGGGGCTTGGTCTTCTGAGTTGCTAACAGAAGTGGTCCATATGGTTTTTGAAGATTCGGTGACGACGGATACCATGTTGATGTCTTACATGTATCTACAAGGTGATCTGTTGATTTCAGATGATGTAGATCTGACCTGGTATGTGGGGGTTGTGGTTTTGCAAGCTGTTTTGTATGTCAACTATTTGGAGTTGAGGATAGATGACATGTTCCAGTGTTATTATTCTAAAGTGGCTACTTTCCCTGACACTTCATGGCATTCAATTATTGATTCTATGGTCTTGAATCAACGTCAGAATACAGCTTCTACTTATGTGTAGAGCACTAACCAACTGAGGGTGGATCTCCTAGCTTATCTTTCCAAGAACCATCCATTTGATTCTGTTTTTTTTATGCTATCAGAGACGATCTGTTTTAGGTCCCTCTATTCCTAGCCTATTGTACTACCAACAAATGGCCCATCGCTATGATACTTATCTTTCCCTTTATCAAACCAACTCAGTAGCTATCTTACCTCTTCTTTTCCAACCTCAGGGTTTTCCTCAAATTCATATATTTACCTATTGTTCTTTCATCAAAGATCGAGTATTTTTCCCTTCTCCGCCATACCCTTCTCCATCTATCCATATACCTTATACTTTTCCTGCTTATCAATTGACACCTTTCCTAACTTATTCACTTAAATTTTTAGCCACTCATTCTTTAGCTTATTCCTCCTTTTATGATTTTTCCTACCCATCTCTTCATTCTCTTTTACTTGTTCCACTTCCATCTTCTACCACTTTTATTTCTAAATCCCCTCAGTTGGTAAGTGAGTACGATGGATTTGATTAGCAGATTCCAAGAAGAAGAGGATGGAGCTCGACTGATTCTCTCACGGGACCACAGATTAACTGGCCATTAATTCCAGGGGACTGGACAACTGCTAGTCAAGCATACCAGAATTACCTCCATTTTGCTCACCAATATTCACAATCTCTAGATCCTTCAGTGAGATTGACAGCTCATTTTGCTTGGTATCTAGCATATATGCACAAGCATTTCCATAACGATCAAAAAGCCATTCCAAAGCTTTGTATGAATGTCAATGTGAACATTGATTCCCAATAGTTGGATGTCCTATATTTTCATGCCCTGTGTCTACCTAGCAGATACCTTGTCTTGCTAGAAAGGATGTGCTACCTTCAGTTCTTTCAAAATCCTCCAAAGACATTTGTGGATGAGTCCTTCTCCATGGATCGTTTTCAAAACCACCAAGCCTTCAAAAGGGATCACCTTCATTGATGCCTTTGCAATGTATTTTGGATGATTCTTAATGATATATATATCTCTTTTTGGAGGTGTCATTCAGATGGTTGTGTTTAGTGTTTGTGTTGTGGGTTAATTTGTATGTGATGAGTTTGTGCTACTTGTATAATTTGTTCGAGAGCTCTTTTCAAACTATTGATGGTGGATGGCGAGCCTATGATGGAAAGCTGAAGAAGAACCTTTTATATCCTTTACAAATTTGTTATGACTTTTAAATGTTTATCAGATGAGTTAATGAATAACGAAGTTTTCCTTTAGTAGTATTTTTTTCTAGAGATACAGGTGATAAGTTGGGGTTGAGCTTTGGAGAGATTATTGAAGATACTGAAGAAGATCAAAATAGAGCTCTTTAGTGAACTTATATTCTTCTTTTCCTTAGGTCACGAGGATGCTTCCTTTCTAAGTATGGGGATATGTTGAGAGTGGAAAAAGACTGAATTTTTGACTGATTTTTGTTGTTTTTTAGGTCTGAATGATTGATTTTTGATGGATTTAGAGTGATGTATGGTTGTTAATGGAAGTGTTTGAGAGTGTTTTGGATGATATTGATTATTTTTTGGAAGTTCATGATGATTTTTAGTGGAGATATGAAGCTCTGTGATGTTCTGATAGGTTCTGTTAAGGTTCTGATTGGTTCTGTATACCTTATGTATAGCTTCTATTTTGTTCTAATTTTCTTTTGTATGAAGCATGGATTGATGATTGATGAAGACTGTTCTATAGATCTTCTATAAGTGTTCTATAGAATGTATGTGTGACTTTGGAAAAGTTTTCTAACTTTTGGAAAGGATGAATCTAAGTTCAAAAGAGCTAAAACAAATGGAAGAAGCAGCTGTGCTGATGAAGACTAAAGAGAAGACTGCAGTGACAATGATAGTAGTGAGCTATGAAGAGATACTGTAGTGGCTTTGGTGACCTTTCACATCAAACATACCTCTTGGGAGGTGTATCCACAACCTAAGAAGGATTATTGAGAGTCATTATGAGAGTATTGTAGTGAGGATATGATGTACTATTGATAGAGATAAAGAGAGAGAGTCGGAGATAGTTAATTCTATCAAAACAGTGTAACTGTATATGGGAGATTAAGAGAGAGAACTATGAAGACATTGAAGATGAATACTATGTGATTGATTTTCATTCAAAAATGGTGTATTCCTTTATGTTCATTGTTCTATTGATGGATTCTATGAAGAAGTTGAAGATTATGGTTGATTCTATCAAATCCGTGGGAGATATCTACTATGATGATGCGTGAAGATTTGTTGTTTTCTTTGTTTTGGTCATCAAAAGAATGAAATAAAAGCTTGTTGATGTTACAAGATAGATTTTCTTACAGTAGAATCCCCTTTTCCTTGGTTTTCCTCTTGGGGCTCCATCTTTGCAACAAGAATTTCCTTTCTCGCACTACTCTTACCTCTCTCCCTCTTGCTCTTCTCTCTTGGTTCGAGGGGGAGGAGGGGGGGAGTATGGGTTGTGACTAAGAAGAGAAGTTCTTTATGAAGAGCAGCTTGCTAATCCGGCTATCTAGAAGCTTTCAAGATGCAATTCAATGATGGTGATCTGAACTTTGAGGTCCAGAGATGCCATGACTGATTTGCATGGCTCTCAAGTAATCTTGCTCCAATTTGGGCCTCTTGTCAAAACTGAGAAAAGGGAAAGATTTCTAGAGTCTTACGCTAAGATCGAGGAGGATGATTCAAGCTTTTTTTTCATATTTCCAGTTTTTCGAATTTGGGAAGGGAGAGAGATATGGCACTGTTTTCACGAAAAGAAGGGGGGGGCAGCGCCGTCGACTACTTCTCCTTCTTAAACTTTTCTTATTAAAGATTAATGATTCTTTCTTTCTTCCTTCCTTAGTCTCTACTAGTCAAGTCTTAACTACTCAAGTTTTAAATGTGTTTGGTCAGTTTCGGACTTATGAGCCATGACCACCATGTGTATGACAATTTTTATGTAAAGATATTCGCAGTTTTATCGATGTTGGGTTACAAGATATAGATTATTTTATTCAAGACTCCACTTTTTGATAGTTTAAACTCTCAAATCTTAATTATGAGAAGTTTGGAAAGTTCTTGGCCGAAATAGTAGATCGGGATCAAATGGAGGCCCATTTTGAAGGTTATTGACTCTAACTGGAGTCTAAATAGGAATTACTGGAGTTAACCTTGGTTACTTTTTTTTTAGCCATCTTCTCTCTCTTTTTTCTCTCAAGCTTTCCTCAAGCTTTGCTTCTCCCTTGTCCCATGCCTCTCAATGACTCAAATAACCTCCAAGATTGAAATCTTCATTGAGTAAGCTCTCTATAGAGTAGATTGGTGCTTGTCTTACTTACTTCTCATTTTGGAGTAAGGGAGGATGTGTTTGTGCTAAACACATACTCCCCTACTTCACGAAAAATTCAAGTCATTTAAGCCTTGGCCATGGCTATAGCAAGCTCCAACAAGGATTCCTCAAGCTTCCCAACAAGCATTCAGAGCTATTTCTCATTATCATGATCATTCTTGATCTTCCAAACCCTAGCTATGGTAGATCTTATGACAGCAGTGAAATATTTTGAAATTTCTTGAAGAGATCAAAGGGATTTTACGCTATCAAGCTTCCTAGAGCTTCCTCAACACTCAAGTGTTGATCCATTCTTGGACTTGAAGCTTCAAGGATAGTTGGCTATGGAGTCAAAACAAGGCAACAAGATTTAGGCATCAAATTCTTGGATTATTCTCTTCCATTTCATGGGGCTTTTGCTCTAAATCACTCCATGGACCTCATTTCTACTTCAATTATTCAAGATTTTGAAGAACCCAAGCAATGCATTCAAGATTGAAGGCCAATCTTCTTTTGAACTACAAGTATGACAGGGATTGAAGAATTTCATTGAAATCTTCATCAAAGATGCTTCAAATTCTAGGGATTTTCATCTATACTACCCATTAGAGCTAAAGACTTAATCTAGACATCATTCTTGGATCATATTTGGAGCTAATGTGTGGGATTATGGAGTCTATTCTTCACTTGATCAATTGCTGGATTCAAGAAGATGTTGTATCAATCTTTATGACCGAAGTTTGACTCAAGCAACATGGTTAAGTAGAGTACTCTTGCATTGAGCTTCAATCTCAGCATTGATTGAATGAACCATAGTACTCAAGTATTGAGGCATTGAATCTTGAATCCCAAGCATGTATTGATTGATGAATCAGCCCATTGAAATTGAGGGTATCATTACTCTTTGCATTATTTGATTGATCATAAAATTTCCCTTCAATTTTTCTAATGGATTGCTTAACCTTTAACTTTTGGGTCTTTTGTTGATTCAATCTATTGAGATTACCCAAGGAAGTTTGTAAAAGGTAAGTATAGTAAATCAATGAGTCACTGATTACTATAGGTAAACATCTCTCATCCTCATTTACATACATTTTACCTTCCAATTCATACATATCATGGAAATATCAAAATCTTGATTCAGCCATGCATATCATGCCTTGATTTTTAGAACACTAGCTTTGCCATGTATATTCCAACCAAGGAAAAAGGTCGAAGCCTGGATGAGATAGCAAGACAATAGTGAGGTGACCCTCCCTTGCTATTTATGACTCCATAGGGGTGCACAACCTGGTCCGGAAGGAACTTTGCACACCTTTCAGAGTTTCAAAGCCTATTTAGGTGCCCATTTGCTATTTTATCCCTCACCACAGGTGGTGGACCACAAAAGACCACTTGGAAAAGAGTGGATAAAGACTTGAAGACTTTTGGTACCAAACAAGGCAGTTGATGACAGCTTTGAATAGAGATACAATTCTACATGTACTTTGAAGGTGATTACAGGTTGTTAATAGAGCCTACAAGGTGTACTTCAGTGCCCATAAGGGATTCTGAATAATCTATGACCAAATGGGTTGAAACAGGGTTCAAACAGTGAGTTTACAAGCTGTTACAGATTGTTGTCTCATCTTGGACAGTCATAAATAATCAATTACAGAAGTGGAATATTTCATTCTCAAAATTTGGTTCTTATGCTCAATGCGTAGAGGACAAAGTTAGCTTCGACCCTAGATATAGACCACCTCATTTGGACCTCCGGTTCAAAAGTTGTGGTCATTTCAGTGACAAGTGCTCACTGTAGACAGTACCTAGATAGGTTGACACGGTACACTATTTTGATCTGAAGCAACCATATACCTCTTCCAAACTTGTAACCTCGGTAAATCTGGTATATGTATTATTATTATCTTTGTTTGGAGCTATCAAGCACTTATATTGGAGGAGAATAGCTATGGTTATTGACCATTCTTTGACAAGCAGTCTCCTCAGTTACTACAGTTTCCATGATGGCAAGGAATAAGAACAAGGAGTAGGTATTGGAGCACATTAATGAGGGCTTAGAAGATTATCATGCTGAAGAAAATCCTACTATATGGGCCACAAATCAAGGACAAGAATTTATGGTAAATAGTACAACTAATGAAGAGATCGAATGGCCAAGGGTTCCTTATGACAATGATCCTAGAACTGAAGTAAATGTTACTCGTGACTCCAATGACTTCCAGCAAGTATCAAAGCAAGTTATTAACATGAATGAGGGTCTAATCCAACTTACGCATTCAATGGATGATATGTTTGGCAAGATGATTACACACATGGAGCAGCAAAACCATAGGTTGGATGCCAAATTTAAGCAATTGGTTACAATACTCACAACAACTTGGGTAACAAATTGCCAAGCAATCCACCTTCCCATGCTGAAGATGTACCTATTATTCATGGCAATGTGAGGCCCACAATAGCCCACTAGCATATACCATCCAGTTTTGAACATGGAGGACCTTCTAAGGTGAATGAAACAGTTCAACCTCATACCAACTCTTGGAATAGAAACAAGCCAAACTTCACTAATTCAAGAGATAATGAACAACAAGATTATTCCATGATGATAGAAATGAATTTGTACGTGGATGTCATCCCTTTTATAAAGAGTTTGGTTCTCAATATACTCAAGTTCATAATGTAAGATATGATCAAGGGCAATATGCACATGATAAAGCAAGGAATGGAGATAGTTTCTAGCATGTTGAAGATCATGATGATAGGTTGCCACATGGAATATCCACTCATAACCAACAATCACATGGGAACTCATTGTTTGGTCATCAATCTTTTGGAAATAATCGAAATGGGTAATATTCATCTACCCCTAATCATGGATAGAAAGCAATGAGTGATCATTTTAATGGTCAATAGTCTTTCAGATATACCAATCATAATGGGTAGCACTATCATTATGACAAGGAATACAATGACAAGATCAACATATCCAATTTGAAAGGAGATAACCTTTCACTGACCAAACTTGAAGAATGGATCAATAAATTGGAAATGTAATTCACTCTCTACCCATGCAATGAACAAGCAAAGATTTGTTATGTGACCCTACACCTAGAGGGATATGCGCATACATGGTGAGATACATGAGCAAGATTGGAGAGAATTTTGAGTCTTGGGAGGACTTCAAATCAGCCATGACTCAAGTGTTCATGTCAACCCCCATGGAGAAGGGAGGGCTTGAAAGGAAATAGTATGATCTTAGGCAAAGGGGTTCTACCATGAGGGAGTATTCCAGCCAATTCTTAAACATTTCAATGTATGTGGAAGGCATTTCCAATTCAGCCAAACTGAACCAATATATTTTGGTCTTGATCCAAACCTTTCAGCTAAAGTTGGAGCAGTCAAGCCTACAAATGTACATGCCGCCATTCAATATGGTGAAAGGTATAGCCAAAAATATAGAAGAGATTTGACTTCATTTCAACCAAAACAGGAATGCATTATTAATCAAATCAGCCTATGAGATTTGGACAGCAATTCAACCAACAAAGAGAGGGATTTAGAGCTAAAAATAGGTTTTAAAATAATTTCAGCAAGGTTCCAACTTACCTTACAGCATATGCTTCAAAAGAGGGCAATGATTTCAGATATATTGCTGATCCAAAAGGAGAATTCAAGAGGGCTAAAGGTGCAACTAAGCAATATCCCAATAACAACAGTAACAATGCACTTCCCAATGACAAATCAAAGGGTCTATGATATAAATGTGGGGAGAAAAGGTTTCTTGAGCACAAGCGGAATTCCAAAGGATATATGGAAAAGTCTAATATGCTGAATATTGAAGACTCTCATGAAGAAGAGACACAAGAAGGAAATCTTTTGCAAGTAGAGATAGTTCCTACTTGTGATGAGATGCATGATCATGATGATTAGGACACACAGGAGGAATTAGAGTTGGCTAATAATTTCTCTTATGATCCAGGTGGTCCATTTCATCCTGGTGGACCAGAGATTGATGATCCTTCTATGGTTTCTTGTCAGCCCATGTTATGTTCCATATCTCAGGATGCATGGATGGGTTGTAAAGTGAAAATACACTTCCGCTCAAGGGAACTATAAATTCAAAGGTTGCTCATATTCTCATTGATATGGGCAACACACATAGTTTTGTCAATGCCAAATCATTGTACGAGCTAAAGTTACTACCTCAAGAAATAGTTTCCCCACTAAAGGTACAAGTGGCTAATGGTGCTCAAGAGTTGAGCAAAGAGATATCCGGCAGACTCCTATTGAATTATCACAGTCTTGCACTATTATGACGGACTTGATTGTCCTAGATATGGGTCCTATTGAAATCATCATTGGTTGTGATTGCCTTAAACAGCTTGGAAATTTTTATTTGGATCTAAATTAGATGTTCATCAAAGGAAAAAGCTTGTGTCTTCTCAAGGTAAGAAGGACTTCTTTGATATGCTTCAGATATTCTTCTCTATTGTTGCTATAGATGAGAATATCATCAAAGAATACCAAGATTAATTTATACAAGAATGGCTATAAAATCTTGTTCCTAAGAGCCTAAAAAGTTGTAGGTGCATTTGAAAGTCCAAATGGCATAAATAGGAAGTGGTAGAGACCTCTTTCTATTCTAAAAGTTGCCTTGTACTCATCCCCTGCTTTCATCCTAATTTGATGATATCCTAACCTTAAGTCAATCTTAGTGAAAACTCTTGCATCCTTGAGTTCATCCAACAAATCATCAATGCGAGGGATTGTGTACCTATTCTTTATGGTGCTCTTGTTTGAGTCTCTATAGTCAATACACATCCTAAATGACCCATCTTTCTTCTTGACAAGTAGTATGGGAGAAGCAAAAGGTAGGAAAGCGAGTGTACTTTTATGGGCTAATGAAGTAGAATACTTGGGTCATATAGTTGGTGAGAAATGGATTATGGTTGATCCAAAGAAGGTCCAGTGCATCAAGGATTGGCCCATACCATAGAATTCTACTTCATTGCAAGGATTTCTTGGACTATCTTCTTTCTATATGAGATTCATCAAGAATTATGCCCATGTAATAGCTCCTCTCATTGATAGATTGAAAAAGAAAGCCATCTTTAGGGATGCTACAGCCACTAAGAGTTTCAATGAGCTGAAAAGTTTTCTCATCTCATCACATATCTTAGTGTGCCCAGACTTTTCCAAGGAGTTCACTATATTTGCTAATGCTAGTGGCAGAGGTATTGCGGTTATTTTATGCCAAGACCATGATGTTATTGCCTATGAAAGCAGGAATTTGGATGATAAAGAAAGAGAACTCCATGTCTATGAGCAAGAAATGTTAGCTATTATTCATGCAATCAAAAAGTGGCACCACTACATTTATGGCAGCCATTTTAAGGTGAAGAGTGACCATCGTGTGCTAAAGTATTTTCATTCTCAGCCAAATCTCTCTCCCAAACAAAGACGATGGTTAGCTACACTTCAAGGATATGATTTTGAGATTTCTTATATGGTAGGCAAGGATAACGTAGTGGCAAATGCCTTATCTAGGATGTGGTCATGTTCCATTTCTACCGTCTCTACCATACATAAGGATTGGATGTTGGACATTCAAGAAGAATATATTTTAGATGAGCACACTACCAATATTATGAAGAAATTATAACAAGACAATAGATCTAAATTTCCCAATTTCAAATGGCAAAATGGACTCCTTTGGTTTAAAGGGAGAGTATACTTGACCCCTCAATCATCCTTTAGGTGTCTCAAATTTTACAAAAGATGCATTCTTCTCCTTTGGCAGCACATATTGGATTGTTTAAAACCTTTGACAAGATCCATAAATGTTTCTATTGGAAGGGACTTTGGAAAGATGTCAAGAAGTATGTGATGCAGTGCTCACCATTCCAACAGAATAAAGACTCAAATTTATTGCCTAGTGGTCTACTTCATCCTTTGCCTATCCCACATGGTAAATGGACTGATATCAGCATGGATTTTATTACAAAACTTCCTACCACTAAGCAGGGCTGGAATAGCATTTTTGTTGTGTTTGATCGTCTTACAAAATCAGCCCACTTCTTACCTACCAAAGTCCAATATTCAACCACATATCAATTCATGGAAGAAATTTTCAAACTTCATGGATCACCTATGAAGATTGTTTCTGACAAGGATTCCAAGTTCATGGGGAATTTTTGGAAAAGCCTATTTACTTCCATGGGTACCAAACTAACTCCAAGTACTACCTACCATCCACAAACAGATAGCCAAACTGAAAGGGTCAATAAATGGTTAGAAATCTACCTCACACACTTTTGCCATAATACACAGAATGCATGGGATCATTGGATTCATCTTGCGGAGTTCTATTACAATAATACTCACCACATGAGTATTGGTATGTCACCATTTGAGGCATTGTATGGTTATAAAGTCCAAGTACCTTTAGCATTGTTTCATGACGAAGTGAATCCTCTTGCTCGAGAGGAGTTGGAAAAGATGGAAGCCTTAATGAAGCAGTGCAAAGAAAACATCAGGAAGTCACAAGAGACAATGAAATTATATGCGAATGATAAAAGGAGGCATGTGGATTTTGAAGAAGGAGAATGGGTATTTTTGAAAGTACCTAAGTCTCATTACGCTTCTCTCAAGGGTGCACATATTATAGTCCATATCAAATCATAAGGAAAGTTGGAGATCTTACTTATCAACTTGATTTTCCTTCAACCACACACATTCATAATGTTTTTCATGTGTCTCAACTCAAGAAATACATTGGCCTTGACATACAAGTTCTTGAAGAACTACCTCCTCTTGATGAAGATGGCTTAATCATCTATGAGCCTGAAAGGATTATTGGCAAGAGAGAGAAGGTTCTAAGGAACCGTATTATTATGGAATATCTCGTCAAGTGGAAGGGATTGCCTATGGAAGAATCATCTTGGCAACATGCTTCATATTTAGATCAGTTTCCATGGCTTCTTCAAGAAGGTAATTAGTTCATTGCACAGTGGACAACTTGCTGTTATAATTTTTTGTCATGAAAATAATTGATCTATCGACATCAAAATTGGATTTTGATGATATAGATGGAAACCTTATGAAGTATACTTGATTTCTATCTCATATGTGTCATTTCGACATTTCTTTCCAAAGTTATGGGTCGTTTACTATTACTGCCATGTTCATGACAACTTTCTAGATTTCCACCATTTTGAGCTTATTTTGGAGATTCTTTTCATGGAAGATTATCTTCTTTAATGGACAAATTCAACAAGGATATTCAGCATTAGCCTCTCATCTCTTCACATTTACCATCCACTTGTCCTTTCAGTCTTCAAAGTTTTGAGGACAAAACTTTTGGGCAAGGATGGATTATAATAAAGCGATTTTCATGCTACCTTAGTTAGGTAATTAGACTATTTTAAGTTGGAGTATGAAAGGCAAGAGGGTGCTAATGTAAATCATCTTTGTTAATCATTTTTTGCATCTCCACTTCCTATGTAATGTGTCCACCTGTTCGCTAGTAGTAGAACATGTCTTAGCAGCCCATCGGGAAGAGAGTCCAAAAAGCGCTGCCCGGCACTCCCACGGAATGTCACGAGGTTTGCAATCTAGGTCTTCCCGAGTCTACCACAAAGCAGAAGCATTCCGGCCATTCCCACTTAGGATCGACCTGAATCAGGGTTTCCTAGTGGTCAAATTCCTGGAACGGTAGCTAACATGAACTACTTTATGCAGAAACGTCAGGGTCAAAGCGGATTCATATTCTGCACTTGGTTCAAGGAGAATGGAAACGAGAGGGATGCAAAGCTCAACCTCTCTACCCGTAAGGCATAGTCCCATTCTATTCCCCTAAAATAGCATAAATCGGGACTCTAGTATCCTAGATTCTAGGTCACCGTTCCTTGCTATCCAATTCCTTCGAGAAAAGTTCCCGGCCAACCGGGACCACCCTTCCGTAGGACGGACCCATGGTCGCATCCACCGCACTTTCCTCAAGGTTTCTTTAGTTATCTAATTACCTATCACATTTAGTTTGACACACAAAAATAGCTTCCTTAATTAGTCAATTATTCACCGGTTTCTTCATGTAATTTAAGCACTGACATAGAAAAACAATGTCAAGGAAGTTCCTTTTTTAACACTTTGATCTTATTTATCAATCTTTGGAATACATCATAATAATCCAGCCCGAAGGCGAATCCTTAATCTGCCCGAAGGCAATTCCATAATCCGCCCGAAGGCAATTCCATAATCCGCCCGAAGGCAATCCATAATCCGCCCGAAGGCTATTCCAGCAATCCTCAGGGATCGCTATTCCAAGTTTCTACCCGTTGACTAGTATGCGGGCCTCGAGATCCAATCTCGAGTCACGTGGGCCTCTTGTGCAAGACCTGGAGGCAAGGGATTTACGGCCAGAGCCCCCCCTAGCACCCAAGCGTCCTCTTGCTCCTCCAAGTAGCACCCATGGAGAGACCTCTCGCAGCGGGTTCAGTCCACGTACCCGACGCGGCTAACAACCTCCTTGGATAGGGTCAGGTAGACAGTCGGGGGTAACTGATGCTGCCTCTCCCTCTAGGCCTTCAACCTGAAGCATTAATTATTTTTCCATCTTTAGTTCATTGAGCAAAGAAGTACAAACAATGCTCCTAACTGTACAAACACAATCAATCTAGTGGTCGTTTGTTTGGCCAACTGCAAGGTGTGAATCCTTCTCTCCGAATGCATCCAACATTCAATCCGGGATCAATTGCGACTTGGCAAGATCCCCAAGGGTTTTGTTGTTATTTTACCCTTTTATCCTTGGGTTAAGGTTTATACCCTATTAACCCAAATTAACCAACACCTTAGGTTCCTTAAATTAAGACAATAAATCCTGGGCAACCTCGTCGCCCCAACTTGATTGGTCAATTTCTTGCTAGGCAATACATAACTTCCCTAACTTGGAAAATCAGCCCAAGGAAAGGTGATCTAGCAAGATGACTACTCATCCTCAAGATAGTTTGACTTGAACTTAGGACTTGCCAACCTCGTTCTAAGGAGTGGCAATTCTATTTTGTGATTTAACACAAAACCATGCGACGTTGCAACTTGTTGCATAGGTGTCGCATCTGACTTGTGGGATCATCTCTCCCATCAAACGGCGTTCCTTGGTCAAGAAATACGTTTGGTCAAGATGTAAGGTTTGGGATGTCTTCTTGACCCAACCCAACCCTAACCATACTAGGCCAACAACCTTTGGCCCTAGGGTTTCTAAATCCATACGGAGGTCTAGTCTTTGGCTAATTGATCCTTAGGGTAAACCCTAGATTGTTATTGTATGGGCGTCCCATTAACCCTTATATTGCGTGAATGTGGGTAGGATCTTGGGATCGAAAGTCTTGGCTTGGCATCCCAAGTGCGATACTAGGCAGAATTTTTAGCGTACTAAACTCTACCTAGCGCATTGAGGTAATCATCGTTTGAGTTACACCATTGCAAGTGAATTACCTAATCAAACTAATTGTCTTGCGACAAGAAGAGATCTTTCCTTAGAGATGCCAATATTTTTCCTAAAAGAATATAATTGCAAGACATAACATTCCATCCAAATATAGACTTTTTCCTTCTATGCAACTATAAAATATAAAATGACCATTTCTTTTCCTTGCCTGATCTATAATGATAGACAATTCACGTCTAACTCATATAAAAACCTACATTGAATTTCCAACAAGAACTATGCTCATAACCCTTCCCTTAATGCATTGAATTCTAGCTTTAATATGAAATTTCATCCATTCCCAAATCCAACTTTGATAAATGAACTCCATGCATGAATGATATGGAACCATTATTGATTTAATTTGTTCTTCAGCACTTAGCGAACCTAGGATACAATTAACATCGTATGCAATATGCATGGTACATGAATCCCTTCCATGCAATGCAACTACTTGGACAACATTTTTATGGACGTCGACGATTATTTACTACGAGTCACATCTAGGAAATCATTGCCTAAATGCATTATGCGCTTGTTCTTTCTTGCGAGGAAGACAAGGATGTATTTAAACAATTTCATCTTTTTTAACCTATGCAATATGCGTTTAGGATTGTGACTTGGAAATGCAAGCAAAGTGCAACATGCAACTAAATCTCGTAAGACGAATGAATAATTGCATTCATAACTTCCCCATGAAAATTAAACGTGCCTAATGCATTCCTTTTATGCAGAATTTAACTTCTAAGAACCTGGGCATTGGAGTTCGGGGTGTTATCCACATGCGAACTAGGAGTAGAAGCTCCCGCGTGTGCACCTCGCGTCTTTAGCTTTGGAGCCATCGATGACCTAGATCCTTGACTGTGCAAACTTGGCCTTGCCCTTATGCGATCTCCGAACTCCCTCCAAGCTTTGACAAAACGGCTTCAGAAACTGCCTACTCCCCCCCCCCCTTGCGCAGGAATCTCTTATACAAGAGGTGGTTTACAGCACCCCAGGAAGGCATGGTAAGAATAAGGCTTATGGAAGCCTTTTAGAAGCTTCTAAATTAGAAGCTTCTATACCTCTACCTAGTACCGAATGATGTGGGGTGGGGTGGAAATGATTAGGGAGGAGGGGTGAAGGCGACGATTGAGGGAGATGAAGATGATGATTATGGCGCTGATGGTAATGGCAGGTAGAGGCAGCCTGGCGCAGCAGCAGCCTGGCGTGGCGTGGCGGCTGATGGCGACAGCCTGGGTAGCATGGTAGGCTTCACGGCAGCAGCAGGCATCCCTCTCCCCTTCTCCAAGCTCTAAGATGGGAGTCTTATAGGCTGGGGGGGGGGGGGGGGGGGGGGGATAGCCACACACGTGGCTCTTGCATGCTTCCTCCTCCCCCCATGCTTCTCCTACTTCTCATTATTCCTCTCACACTCCCTCTCCCCCTACCATGCATCGACTGAGGGGAGGGGAGGTGTTCATGTGTGGTCTTGCAGGTTTTTAGCCTCGGCCTCCTACGCTCGTTGCGGTGAGCTGTTTATTGAAGCACGCGGGGTAAGGACTTAGCCACTAACATTATTCCATCGCAGGAGATGACTTAGCATTGCTTTTTCGTGGGGTGTGTAGTGGTCAAAATTATTTAATATTCTGTGCGGAAATATTACATCCTGGATCTTGAAGGTATTTCCTTCCCCACCATTGTAAGGGGAGAGTTCCTTGCAGCATCTGTATCAATTGATTCTCAAGCTTCCGTGGCTTCAACATCTCTTGTAATTCTTGGTTATAAGACATCTTGAATTAAGAAATGGCAAGCTATGGTTTCTAGCATTTCTTGTTGTTTAGCATTTCTTGTTATTCTTTGTGTAAATTTTCCATTGAAGAGGCAACCCTCATTCCAAATAAGCTATAAGTATATCCTCATCAACTCGATTGGCCCATTCTGTCTCACCATCGGTTTGGGAAGGGTAAGCAACACTAACGCAGAGTTGGGTTCCTGGAGCATCAAACAAACTCTTCCAAAATTTAGATTTGAAGAGAGAATCACGATCACTAATGATTCTCTAGGGTAATTCATGTAACCTAAAATTTTCCTTAATAAAAAGTCTAGTGATATCGCAATCCTTGTAATTGGTTTTTCAAGAATAAGGTGTGTAACCTTTGTTAGCATATCAATGATTGCCATTATTGAGTTATATCCTCCTTGTACTAGGGATAATCCAACTATGAAGTCCATCCTGATATATTCCCATTTCATTTTAGGGATATCAAGTGGCTAGAGCTTTCCTTGCAATTTGACACATTCAGCCTTAATTCGCTGGCAATTTAGGCATTCTGTAACATACTTGAGTACGTTACCTTTGAGTCTTTCCCAATAGAAGCTTTTTTTTACTACATTAAGAGTCTTAGCATATCCAGGATGACCCAAAAATGGAGAATTATGAGCTTCCTAGAGTATTTTCTTCTTGAGTTCTTGGCTTGTAGGAATACATAGTCTTGTCTTGAAATAGACAAGCTCTCCGCTTATGGAAAAATCTTGATATTTAGCCTTGAGTTTTGGACTTGAACCCTTAATGGGAATTTCTCTTAGCATTCCCTAGTAGCTTAGATCCTTCACTACTTCTTCTTTGGCCATATCTACAATAAGGTTACTGGGCATTGAAATCATTGCAGTAAAAGTCTCTGCCCTAGAGGGTTCCTCTAGGATTAGAGTATTAAGAAATGATTTATGACTTAGGGCATCTGCAATCACATTCTCTTTGCCTGGTCTATATCTGAGTTAAATGTAAAATCCTTGCAAAATGTCAATCCATCGGCATTGTCTCATATTAAGGTCTAGTTGAGTAAAAATCCACTTCAAGATTTTATGATCAATGACTAAGGAAAACTTGTTACCAAGCAGATAATGTCTCCATAATTTGAAGGTGTGAATTACAACAAGTAATTCTAGATCATGTGTGGCATAGTTTCTTTCATAGATCTTTAATTTCCTTGAAGCATAGGCTACCGGATGTCCTTCTTGCATATGCACGCACCCCAATGCAAGAGAGCTAGCATTAGTTATGAATTCAAACTCCTTGCTTAGGTTAGGTAGCCTTAAAATAGGGGTGGTTACCAAACTATTCTTAAGCTTTTCAAAGCTAGATTGTTCGGTGGGCATCCATATAATGGAGACCTGCTTTTTGAGAAGGTGAGCAAGAGGTGTGGCAATCAAGGCATAATCTTTAATGAAGAATCTATACCAACCTGTTATCCCTAGAAATCTTTGCACCTCTTTGACCGTTGTTGGGGGTGGCCAATCTTATAGGTCTTTGACCTTGGTAGGATCCATTGAAATGCCACCTGGTGCTAATACTATGAACCCTAGACATTCAATATGCTTTTTGAAGAAAGTACATTTCTTCTTTTTAGCATACAGCTTGTGGGTTCTCATTGTTTCAAGAACTATTCGTACCTGTGGTCCATGGTCTTCTTCATTCTTGGAATATGTTAAGATATCATGGAAGAAGATAAGGTGAATTCATCAAGATAGGGTCTAGAAATGTCTTGCATCAATCTATTGGAAGGTGGCAACAGCATTCGTTAATCCGAATGACATCACAATAAATTCATAAAATGATCGTACCTTGTGTTAAAGGCGGTCTTAGGGATTTCTTCTTCCTTGTTATTTTGATAGTAGCCCAATCTGAGGTCGTTCTTTGAAAAGATCTTTGCTCCTCCCTGGAGTTGGTCAAGCAACTCGTCTATCCTGGGGATTGGATATTTGTCACTTGGTTCAATCTACGGTAATCAATACAAAGGAAAAATGCTCCATCTTTCTTTTTCTAAAATAGTACCAAGGCTCCCCAAGGTGAATTACTTGGCAGGATGTATCCTTGGTCTAATAGCTATTTGAGTTGTTCTTTTAGCTCAATGGCTTTAGGAATTGACATCCAGTAGGGTTGCTTGGCTACGGGGGCGATGCCTAGAATGAGTTGGATTTTGTGATCTACCTCTCTTGTTGGTGGAAGCTTTATCAGGTCTTCTGGAAAAACATCCACATAATCTTTTAGCCAAGATGGTCGGTCCTTGGCTTCACTATCTTGCTCGGCCTTGTTGAGCTTAATTAGATAGATGGGTAATCCTTTCTTCAGCCCTTTCACTATTCAGAAAGCTTTAGCCAATTGAACCTTAGGATTCCCTGCTTCTCCTTGAGTTGTTACTTTTTCTCCTTTTAAATTTTGAAATGTAATTTTACTCTTCTTGCAACAGATATGGGCATTATTTGGAATTAACCAATCCATACTTAGCAAGCATTCATAAGCCCAGAGGTTCATAACTCATTTAGAAAGAATTGCCACCCAAGATAAATTCTACCTTGCTAGTTTGCTGTGTTGAAAGAACTTCTTTACCATTTGCTAACTCCACAAGCAATCTAGGTGCAGGAGTAGTGTTTATGCCTAGACTTTTTGCACATCTTGGTGATATGAAAGAGTGGGTACTTCCACAATCGATTAAAATTTGAAAGGGTACTTTCACAATTGATTAAAATTTGAAAGGGTTTACCTTGATAATTTTCTGGTGTCTGGATCACTGAGAATTGGCAATTTGGACCCTTGTTACTAAGAGTGGCATGTACTCTTGCTCTTTCCATATCAAATTCCATCATAGGATCCTTATCATTACTTATCTCTTTCGGGCTTACTCTAGCAACTTTTCCCCTAACAACCTGGTTATACCCATGAAACTAACCTTGGTGATTGTTTGGGCCAAGATTCGGGCATTGCCTCTCTTAAAATTTCCTGGTTCCTTGCGATAAATATTGCAACGCATGGATTTGAGCATGGTTATGGTGGCTCGAAGACATAGAATTGAAGATAAAATGTCACACAAGTGAATTAGGTTCCAAGATTGAGACTTGGACTCATAAACACAATCTTGTGTGGTTGGATTATGACTCATACACTTGACTAAAAGGACAAAATTACCATCATATTGCATTGAAAATGAGAGGCAAGTACAATGTTTTATATCTTAAGGATAGGTGGTATTTTCCTGCTTTGTGCATATGGGATTTTGGATAGCCTACATATCCTTTATCCAAGACTGCTCGTCAAAGAGGCTACACTAGGTATGATTGCCTGATTCTCAACACCCCTCCTCAATCACAACGTGAAAGGAACAAAGTGTGTAGAGGCTTTAGTGAGTCACTACCTGTAAAGTGTGGGCACACCACAAACATGGTAAACACTAGAGGCTGTCGCAAAAAAAAGCTAAGTGTGGGTACCAAACACATGGTGGACATCTAGAGGCTATAACAAGGGCCTCACAAAGTATATAGAGGCTGTAATGCCAGATTACATGAGGAGTTTACAAAGCTTATGATAGAAGCATTAGGGAAATGTTATACAAGGCTTCAAAAAAGTCTATCAAAAAATTGGGAATAGAAGGATTGGTGAGACTTGTCCTTCTGCTCCTATTTGTCTTCTACTATTCCTTCTTCTTTCTTTGCTCCATGATCTTCTTCTTTTTTTACAACTGCAAGATAGACCTTTTGAGACCTCTTTCTGGCATGACAGAACTTCTCAATGTGTTTGGTCCTTTTGCAGAAGTCACAAAGTAGCTAGCCCTTTCTTCCTCTATTCTAACATACAACATTTGTTCATCTTTCGAAGTACTTGATTCTTCTTTATTTTTTATCTTCTTTTGTTCTTCCAATAGGAAGGCCTTAACGTCAACCAGTTTAGGATTTGTCATGTTAATTAGGGTGGTTGAAACATTATCATAATCAGAAGGTAAACTTTTTAGCAAAACACCAATACAAATATCTTCATCCATTTTGAGATTTATCCCTACAAGCTGGATTAGGGGACTTTCCATGTAGTTCAAATGAGATGCCATGGATGTATTAGGCTTCATATCAAGTCGAAAGAATTCAGTTAGTAAACCATACTTTGAGGACTTGAACTGTGCACCAAACAATGTATCTAATCTATGCCAAGTGTCATGGGACATGTCACAAGCATCTACATGATGGGTATAACTATCATCCAACTCCAATTTGATGATGGCGTGTGCTTTGTCATCATTCTTTTTCCAAGTAACTGTAAGAGTTACATCTTGAGGCTTCTTTTCTTGTCGATTGGTAATGGCCCATAGGCCCTTCTTCATCAAGATGAGTTTGATGCAAGTTTGCCAGGTGTGAAACCCGACTTTGTTGAATTGAACAATTGAAGAGTCTTTTCCCATGCTAGAGTAGTAGAGCTAGCAGCAAATCAACTCCAAAATATCAATTTTGAGTAGCAAAAGAGTTGATTGAGATGTGTCAAAAGACACAAGTGCTAAGATCCCTAAATGAGTGTCAATGGACACTATGTTTCTTCCTTGAGTCTTCCACATTAACAAAATCCTTCAAGTTCTTTCAAATCCAAATCTTCCCCTTCTTGATTTTATGCTAGGACCTTCAAATCTAAGTGATGCGACCTTTAGTGTGTTGGAATCAGTGAGTAGATGAAGTAAAAAGGAGCTTCAGTGAAAGTGAGCTATGGCAATTTAGGGTTTTCAGGAACAAGTGACCGGTATTTTGCTTATTGTTTCTCACAAAGGTAGCCGTTTGAGAAACCCTCTGAGGGGGGGAGAGAGTTTAGATGTATAGCTTCAAAAGCCCTATGATAATGATCAACATTGTTGTGTGTACGGACTGAACAAATTGTACAATTAGAACTAGGTGCAGATTAGGAAGTGACTTCAAATTCATGCAATGCTTATCAACTGGAAGGCCAATGTCCCACTATAATGTGCTAGGTAGGAGCGGACAGAGTTCAGGAATGCTTCCTAGAAGAGAGCTTGGAAAGATATGGCCTGTATGTGGAGATCCAACTCCTCCAAGTCAGGTAGGTGTTGCTATCCACAAACACAGTTATGGCATCAACTCTGAAAAGAGGAATTATTGATGCTATAGTTGCCCAATATCAATGATTAAGGTGCAAGGAGGAGCTTTGGAAGTAGAGAAACACTTCTCTAGAAGGAAGCTTAGAGAGATTTGGCCTCTGGAGAGAGATATAAAAGCTTCAAGCTGACACAGTGTTGCTAGCTATGGCTCCCATGGAAGCTTCATTAAAGGTAGAAATGAAAATGAAGTTGGAAATGGCATCCAACACTCAAATTGAGCTTAGTAGAGATGGAGAAAAGCTAAGATATGCTCACCATGGCTCTGATACCATGTTGGAATGCATGGATCTAAGCATGGCTATGTCGAAATGGCAAGTATGGGGATTACAAACGAAGCTGCAAATACCATCAACGAAGCACCCGTCATGGATCTTCAAGTACTAATTTTTTGAAATAAAATCAGCTAACAAGCCTTTATCCCATGAATAGGAAACAAAAGTTGCATGCAAAAAATAAGATTTTATTTGATTCATGCATATACTTTATTTGAGGAATTCTTAACCGTGAATTCCAAGGGTTAGCTTGGGTCTATACAAGATGAACCTATGCAAATACAAGGAAAGTACAATGTCCCTAAAAGATTTAATATTTCTAATTTTTATGTTGATCAAATGAAATCTTTGAATCACAAATGCTAATCCTCACTATATAAGAGACCTTGAGATGCAATCGCCAAATGATATTGTTTGTAATTAAACTAACCAAGATTTTCTTTTATTGCAGGCAAAGACCCACAAAACTCAAAGGGAGTTATCCTCAAGTAAGAAATTATTGCTTAAATTCAATCCAAACTAATCCCCAAGGAAGAGGGAATCCGGGAAGACTATTGGAAGGTATTGCTACTTATGATGATTTGTTTTGAAGTTATTTTGCCACTTATGCTAAATTGTCTCAATGTTATGGGACCTTTCGCGTTGTGATTAGTTTATACTCACCAACATGAAAACAAAAACCCCTTAGAGTAGATTTTATTTACGCTGACTTTGGGGAGGTCTACCTCCATCAAAGAACACTACCTCTCAGTCGGCATTCTATGCCCTGCCTCAATCGACGATCTACACCTGGTTATCCATCTTTTAGCCTAATAATTTAGGAAAGGTCAGTACCTAGTTTACAATCACAAACAACTTACTTTAATGCATTATACACAAACTTCCAATAAATTTATTTCCAAGACAAACCCCTTTTCTAGAATAATAATATCAAGGCTAAACTTAGCGTAGGTGGCCATATGTTCCAATCATCTTCCCAGATTACTCTTCCCTTGGGATCTAGCTCAAGATAAACTTAAACAAGAGTTTGTTTTTCCTAGACTTATATTTTTGAGAGCAACTCCCATGATTTTCTTTTTCTTTTTCTTAATGGAGTTCTGTAGGTCCATGTCTAGTGATAATTCTCTAGTTCCAAAATTCTTGTCTATTTTTATTACAAAAAGTATTATTCAACAATTTCATCTCAATAATTTTTTTAAGAGAAATAGCATTCGTGTTTATCGATCAAATGTCCATCAATTCAATACAAATCAAAATTTTAACTTCTTAGAATATGTATTGTTGCAAAAATATTAGTCCTTGAATCTAGTTCTTGAAAATTTTCTATTTTGATGCAGAAAAAAAGCATAAACTCTTTTGGGAAGTGCAGTATCTTCCTTGCACCCTATTCCCAATACATCTTGTATACAAACCCAAATTATTCCTTGGGATTTGCAATTAAGAATTTCTCCAGGATTTTTTTTATATAGGAGATCTCAAAAAAAGACCTGTTCTTATGGATGTAGCTTTTTGTTACCATCCCATAGGATGATGATCTATTTGTTGCATTTAATATTTAAATTAATAATCAAATATATACCTAGGGATTTATGACAAGCACTTGGTTTATGTTGGTATTCACAGCTTTGTTTGTAATCCTAGTATTGCCATTCCATTTGTAGTGGTCGCACCCACAGTGTTAATAGTAGCTCCCGCTTCTATGACCTTCATAATTTTCTTCTTTGGGACCATGGTCATTGATCATGAGATTGTGGAGAAGACTTTTACAATAGAGCTTTGGGTCATCACGGTTGGATTGATGGAGATGGCAATTATTAAAAATTGAGAGAAAATTGAGTAGAGTCTCAATTCTACAGGGGAGTAAAGCTAGAAGAGATGGGATTCGATTTGGAGAGCTGGCGGAGTATCCTCCTTATCTTTGTGACAAGTGAAAGGTGAGAAGGATCAAAGATTGCATGGGAGAGCTATGGCGGGAGAGAGAGAGCAAGAGAGAGAGAGAGAGAGAGAGACTCACAATGTGGGAATTCCAACAATCACAATGTGTGACCGCCTTCCCTTTATTTATGTGTCACTAAAAGAATAAATAATAAAGTGATGGTGATGGGCGCCCACTACCTGCAATGTGCAAGCACGGGTATTAAAGGAAAATCTACCCCAGTGAGGAGTGCAAAAGAAAAAGAAAAGATTGTACATGTACAATAGGATGAGGAAAGACATCATCTCATCCCACACCCATCAATCTCCTAATAAGGAAGGCAAAGCACTGCGTAGAGAGGCTTTTGGCAAGCAGATATGCATGATTCTGGTCAGTTGAGATCTTGACAAGGTCAACAGACTTGTCCTCAACAACCCCACGTATGAAGTGATACCTTACCTCAATGTGTTTCATCTTCGCATGGAAGACTGGATTCTTGGCTATGTGAATAGCACTCATAGAATCCAAATGCAGTGTAGGGATAGCATAAATACCAAGGTTATGAACCAAATGGCCTAACCATGTAGCCTCCTTGCAAGCCTCAATGGGCTGCAACATACTTGGTCTCAATGGTGGAAAGAGTCGTACACTTTTGTACCCTAGACATCCAAGAGACAACACCTCCAGCATAGGTGAATACATAGCCAAAAGTGGACTTCCTACTATCTACATGTCCTATATAATCAGAGTCAATGTACCCCATGACTCCTGTATCCTGGCTGCCATAGCATATGCACATATCTCTGATGCCCTTCAAGTACCTCATGATACCCTTCACGACATCCCAATGCTTGTTGCTAGGGTGTAACCATATAGTGTGCCACAACACCAACTGTAAAGGCAATATCTAGATGAGTGGCTATCATGGCATACATAAGATTGCCCACTGCAGATGCATAGGGAATCTTGGCCATCTCGGCCCTTTGTTCACCTATTTGCAGACAATCGGCATGTGATACTTTCAAATAATAAGACAATGGACAGCCAATAGGCTTCACATCCTGCATGTGGAAGCGCTCAAAGACTTTATGAATGTACTCCCTCTGTGACAAGTAGAAGAGTCCCTCGTGTGCCTATCGTGTCTAATGTACATACCAATACCAAGTATATGAGAGGCATGTCCCAGATCCTTCATCTCAAAGCTCTTCTTGAGCTAAGCCTTAAGAGCATCTAGCTCATCAATCATGATCTTTCCATGCTGAAAGCATGTCATCCACATAGAGTACCAAAATAAGAAAAGATCCATCACGAGCTTTCTTCATGTACAAGCACCGATCCATAGCAGTACGGTTGTAGCCCTTTGACTACATAAAAGCATTGAACTTATGGTACCATTCCCTAGAGATGCCTGCTTCAAGCCATAAAGACTTTTCTTCTCAACCTACACACTAGCTGCTCCTTTCCAGGCTCTGCAAAGCCCTTAGGCTGCTGCATGTAAATCTCATCATGCAAATCCCCATGTAAAAATGTTGTCTTGACATCCATCTGATACAAGTCCAAGTCAAGGTGCACAACTAAGGCCAAAACCAAGCAGAGGGTGGTTATCTTAACCATAGGAGAAAAGACTTCATCGAAGTCAACTCCATGTTCCTATTCAAAACCCTTAGCAACAAGTCTTGTCTTATAAGCCAGCTTGCAAAGTCCAAGGGTATTCTTCAACTTGTACACCCATTTGCATGGTAGAGCCTTCTTGACACTAGGCAAGGAAACTAAATCCCAAGTCTCATTCTTATGCAAGGAGTCTATCTCAAACTACATAGCCCTCTCCCAAGAGTGACTGTCACCCCTGCACATAGCCTCATCATAAGTGAAAGACTCTCCTACATCTATAACCAAGACATAATGCATCGAGAGCTGAAATATGTCACGGGGGTGTCTATCTCTAGTAGAATGCCACACTGCAGGCTCTGTTGCCCGCTCAACATTCTATCCAACACCCTAGCCATCAGTACCTACTGCTGTTGCAGGTTGTCCAACTAGTTGTACGAGAGCTCGTGGCTCCTCCTAAAATATAACCCTACGTATCTCCACTGTCTTCTCAGGCTACCTATGCATCTTGTCTTCATGGAAGACTACATCATGGCTGCGGATGACTTTCCACGTATGCGAATCCCATAGATGGTAACCCATCTCTCCATCATCTCCATAGCCAAGGAATATGCATTTAACACTCTTAGGATCTAGCTTGTTACACCTGTCCTTGGGAACATGGCAAAATGCCTCACATCCAAAGACACGTAAATGTGCATAAGAGGGAGGTTTTCCTATCTATACCTCCTCTGCAACCTGGAAATCAATGGCACTATAGGGTGATCTATTAATGATATGCATGGCAGTCGTAACTACATCAAACCAAAAGTGTTGGGGTAGGCTTGCATGGCTAAGCATACTGTGAACCCTCTCCTAGATGGTCCTATTCATCCACTCAGCCCTACCATTCTAGGGAGGGATGTAGGAGCCAATCAACTGATGCTTGATACCACTCTCATCACATAACTGCTCAAAATCACATGAGGCATACTCACCCCCTTATCTGTTCTTAGGCATTTCAGCTTATGCCCAGACTGGTTTTCTGCCAAAGCAAGCCATCTCTGAAAAAATGCCAATACATCGGACTTCAGTTTTATGGTATAAGCCCATACTTTGCATGAAAAAATCATCTATGACTACCCATAGACTAAAAAGTCGTTGGCCCACAAACATTAGAATGAACCAAAGCCAAGGGCTCACTCATGCGTGACATACGAGACTTCTTATGCATAGACCTTGTCTACCTGCCATAAAGACAATGATCACAAGAACCAAAATGAGAATAGTCAAGGGGCGGTAAGTACTACAAACCAAAAATCATTTTCATTCCATTAATAGAAATGTGTCCCAAATGGGCATGCCAAAGAGATACATGAGGTAAAGACCCCACAGACAAAGCATGATTAACTATAGATCCAAAAACAACTAAGGGGTAGAGACTGCCAGCCTTGGCACCTCTTGCAAGTATAAGCCTGCTATGAGTAATCTTCCATGCAGAGTCTCCAAAAGATACATGATATCCTACATCATCAAGCTATCCAACAGACATGAGACTACCTGTCAATGTAGGTACATGACGTACATCATGCATAACAAAACTGCTGCCAGAAGGAAACTAGAGCCTAACATCACCAATGCCAACAATCTCAAGAGACCTATCATCACCCAAGTGCACAAGACCCGAAACAGAATGGTATGAATGGAACCACTCTGGACAAGGTGTCACATGAAAGGATGCACCTGAGTCCAAGAGCCAACATTGTGTATACATAGAGTGTATCTATGTCATCTCCAAGGATATAATCTCCATCACTATCCTTGGGCTGCATGACATTGATCTCTTTAATTTTAACACTTGACTTAGTAGGTACTATGCTGCAATCAAAATACTTTTCTTTTACTTTCCCCTTGTTTTTGCACCTTTCATTGTGCAATTCATGACACTATGGCCTTATGTGGCCTTTCTTCCCACAATGATGATAAGTCAGATTTGCATTTCTCTCACACGAGACTTATTGCATGACTTGCGATGCGACTTGGACCGAGATTTTTGCAAATCCCATCCATGATCATTACCATAGTCATTCTTTGCATTCCCATCATGTTGGCCTCTGACTGTCAAAGCATGAGACACATGAGAGGCATCCAAATTCTTACGGGTTATCTCTTCTTGCAGAAGAGATCTCTCAACATCAGATAGCTTCAGGGTAGTGGCAGAAACACGTAAGGCAGTGCGAAATACATCCCAAGACTCATTAAGAGTTCCAAGCAAGAACAACGGAGTGACATCCTCTTTGAAATCAATGCCCTGCAAAACCAAGTTCTTAAGAATAGCATGAAACTAGCTCAGATGAGCTAATACGATCACATTCTCTTTCATGCGGAGATCCATAAGTTGTTTCATCCAATACATTTGACTTGCAAGACTTTGCTTGTCATAGAGGTTCTTGATCATATCCCAAAGCTGCCAAGCAATGTGTGCTTCTTTAACCACATTGTAATGCACATATTCAGTGAGAGACAAGATGAGGGTGGACTTGCATAACTCATCAAGATCCATCCATTCGTCATTAGTCATAGTTTGAGGCTGCTCTCCACTCAAACTTAGTGGCTTTATTTGCAATTTTTGCACCAATACATGCCAAACTTGGCTCTTCCAACATGCATAATTCGTACCATCAAGCTTAATGATGTTGAAGGTAGCACTGTCAGTGGAAGAAGATGCCATATTGCAAGCTAAAACAGTGCAGACAGTTCAAAACTGCTATTTATAAACTGCAGAAAATGACCAAAAACCCACCAAAACTAAGGTAAAATGGCAAGAAATGAGTATTTAATGATGTTGTCCACCAAGTACCATCAAAAGTACATCAAATAAGGATGATTTAGCATGAAAAATACATGACAGTCTGGAGATATATACTTGCTGTAATTTATGACAATAGTGTACAATGAGAGCTGATAGTAGGCAAAACCCAATATTCAAAGTCAATCACCGATTGTCAATGCAAAACCAGCATTAAGCGGGCATAAATAAGCATGTAACAGTCAAACTGACATGAGCCAACACCGAAGCATGTCAGACAAAGTTTGTCAGTAAAGTCAGTACACCCCCCAATCATCAGGGCAAAATGTACATACCACTACCAAGACTTGACTCGGTGTCTGCTCAGTGAATACAAAGCCGAAGAATTAGCCCAAGTACATCTGCACAAACCAAGGTATATCAACCATACACCATCCACGAGGAGATCCCAATCTCAAATATCCAAAAGCTCAATACGCATGATCCGCACTGCTCAATTTATGATAAGCGTACAAAGATGCTCCCACTAGCACAAAAGCCATAAGTGTCAAGCAAAGAAGCTCAAACAAAGTATGTAAGAGCACCAGTGATGAAGTATCCAAGATCATACATCAGTAAGACATCTAGAGCATATGAGCGGTCAAGTGTCCAATGATAGCATCCAATGTCATGAAGACAAACCCAATCAATCTTTGATGAGTCAAAATAAGCTCCAAAATATCCGGAGTCAAGCCCAAATGAAGCTCCAGTAGCATTCAAGTCCAAGCAATGTAACTAGCATGTGTAGGTAACATAAGCATCAAGCATGTACCAACGAGTCATACATAGACCATAAGTATGACCTCTGTCACAAAGCATGCCAATGTAGACCAATGTCAAGTAAATGCCAACCAATACGGAGCTCAAAAAAGGCTCAAAATACATTTCAAAACCATCCAAAGCATTTTCCAACCTTCATTTGCATCCCAATAGTCATATGAAACACCTGGGAAGCACCCATGACCAATAGGCAAAGCATAAAGTGACTAAATAAGCTTCAGCCCTGGAGTGTATAGTAGTGATTTACTATGTAAAATTGAGCATTTCATGCCACTAAATCAGCTCCAAATGATGGCCAATCAGTAGGCATGCATTTCTTAAACATCTGGCATCATTCAGGACCACACAATCGGGCATCAAATGGCCAATGCTATCCAAGCATAAACGTAAAGTGATGATGTAACAATGTTTGTAGCTACCTATGGAATGTGGAAAATAGTCCTGGACTAAGGTCAATCAGTCCACAAATCAATGCCAATGATAAACCACCAATACCGAGCATCAGGGGGGTGTTTCCAAGTGCCAAATGAAGTGTTTTCAAGCTGCCAATGAGTGCCAAGGGAGGGCTGAAGTAATAAATGAATTTTTGTAGGTCTTCAAGATAGAGTAAACAGGGCTAATGTTGCTAGGTATTCTATTGGTCCACGTGCCATTAATGGGGTAGAAGGGGGGCTCAAGTAGGGCCTAAAGAAGGCCTACTACACAAAGCCTTGTCAAGCCTAATCATGCAAGAGCCAAGATATGAAATGGGGGAGCTCCAATGCCTGGAACTATGGCTGCCCCTTCCTGTTGTACCTTAAAAGCTGAAATAAACACTCAAAAGAATGCTTCAATACCTCTGAAGGAATGCCCTGAGGGTGCCCAAATGGGCCTAGTAGGTGCTCAAGAAGCGGAGAGTCGAATATGGCTATCGTGAGAATGCACCAATGGTGTAGGGATTCAATGGGATGCTAATGGAGTCATGGACCAAGCTCAAATGTTCAAGCAACCATGCTGTGATACCAAATGAAAGGTGAGAAGGATCGAAGCTTACACGGGAGAGCAAGAGCAAGAGAGAGAGAGACTCACAATGTGGGAACTCCAACAATCACAATGTGTGACCAGCCTTCCCTTTATTCATTTGTCACTAAAAGAATAAAGAATAAAGTGACAATGACGGCGAGTGTCCGCCATCTACAGTGTGTAGGCATGGGTATTGTTAGTGTAGTAGTATACGTGCGGCTAGGCGGAGGAGCCTTTACCCCCAACAATAAGAATGGCATTTCTCACTCTCCTCTTACATCTCTCCCTCTTGCTCTTCTCTCTTGGTTCGAGAAGAGTCTCTTCTCTTAGTTCGTGCTAATCCTCATGGCTCCTCATGCCCCATATTTATAGTTAAATTAAAGGGGGGAGGATCTATGGGTTGTGGCTAAGAAGAGGAGTTCTTTATGGAGGACATCTTGCCAATCCAACTATATGGAAGCCTTCAAGATGCAATGTGATACTAGAAATCTGATTTTTGAGGTCCAAAGAGGCTGCCAGAGATGCCATGACTACTTTGCCTGGCTCTCGGGTGATCTTGCTCCAATATGGGCCTCTTATCAAATTGAGAAAAGGGGGAGATTGCTAGAGTCTTACACTGAGATTGAGGAGGAGAATTCAAGCTTTTTTTTCTTGTTTCTAGTTTTCCTAATTTTGGAAGGGAAAGAGAGATGGTACCGTTTTCACGAAAAGGAGGGGAGGGGTGTTTCTTCGACTTCTTCTCCTTCTTAAGATTTTCTTATTAAAGCTTAAGGATTTTTTTTCTTTCTTCCTTAGTCTCTACTAGTCAAGTCCTGACTACTCAAGTTGTTAATGAGCCATGACCACTGTGCATATAACAATTTTCGTGTAAAAGATGTTCGCAATTTTATCAATCTTGAAATGTGTTAGGTTATAGGATATAGATTATTTTATTCAAGACTCCACTTTTTGATAGTCTAAACTCTCAAATCTTAATTACAATAAGTTAATAAAGTTGAAATATCACACTTTAAGATGTTGCTTAATGCGCACAAGATTTTGGGTTGTGGTTAGGGGAAAAGGGACACACTTAGTTCACTAGCCTTGATGATGCAGAACACAGTGACTTTGATATGCTTAAGGACCTCTTCATCAAGAGATTCTCACAAGGAGGATCTATTGACAACTTAATTGTCAAATTGATGAACATCAATTAGAAAGATAGAGAGAAGATCTGTGATTTTATCACCCATGTCTAAAGTCTCTTCAAGATGATTCCAACACCTAAATTACCCACTCAAAAAACAATCTCTTCACGAGGATTCTAACACCTAAATGGATGCCGATTAATGGGATCAAGGATGAGGAACTCTATAAGGTGTTAGCAAATAATTCAAGTATGCAAAGAGACATGCTAGTCAAAGTGTTTGAGGAAGTTTTCCATGTGGATAACCTATTGTAGAAAAGGAACACCAAGATAATTCAACTAGCAAGTCAATATAATTTAGCTAGCAAGTGACATCACCATTCACAATGAAAGATCCACAAACTGCAGTGAGCAACATATCATAAGCATGCAAAATAAAGGGAAGAGCTTGGACCTTATGCAAGAAATGGCAAACCTCAAGTTAGAGCTCACAAAGCTTTGAGACACACTAAGATGATTTACAAGGCCACACATTCAGTGCATCCATTGTGAGGGAAACCACCTTTTGTCAGAGTGCCTCAATCCACATCCATGGACTTGCATGAACTATGGAAGATTTAGGCATGAGGCCATGCATTGTAGGTTGCCTTAAGAGGCTACCTTACTCATAACCCTACCCCCAAATTTTCTATCCAATGGATAGATAGCTCAACTAATATTCCCAACATGTTGGGGGTAAAGGTACTTGTGGCTATGCCACCTTGTATTTACTTTGCATACTATGACCATACCTATACACTGTGGGTGGTGGGTACCCATCATTGTCACTTGATTCTTTATTCTTTTAGGGACTATTGAATAAGGAAAGGCCAGTCACACATGGTAACTATTGAAGTTTCCACATATAGTCTCTCTCTCTTCCTCCATCTACCATAGCTCTTGCTATGCTCTTGCTTTTTCTTGTGTGCTTTCACTTGGGACCTACCTTTCAACTGGTATTAAAGCCAACTATTCAAGGAGCTTCTTTATCCTTTGCTTCAGCCTAGATTTAAAGCTTCAACTCAAGGTTTGATGGCAGCCATTGTATTGAGTGCTTATTGAGTTGAGTAATAGCAATTCTATCCTTTTTGAGTGGATACAAAGCATGTTGCAAAAGTTATGGACAACTATGGTAGCTTGATAGCACTTTCATATTTTGGCTATAACTTTTGCACAGAATATCAGATTTAAGAATTCTATAGCTAAAAACAAAGAGCATGAGAAGAGCTATAGATTTTGAGCATTAGAGAGTTGGTACTATATAGTTTTCAATTATTTGTCTTACATAGAACAAAATTATTTTGGTTTGAACAACAAACAATAAATTCCATCATGCATGTTTGATACTTTGAGGATGCTATTTTGGTGCTCGAATGGTATGGTCATGCTTTGGGTGCTGCTTGGATTTTTTAGAGGTTGATTAGATGAATTTTGTAGAGGTTTATTGTTGACATAATAGTTTGGATAGTAAGTATAGAATAGTGAGCTTCATGCTTTGAAGGCCTATTGTGTCTACATGGTATTTCGAGTATACTACACATCTATGATAATATCTAGCATTGATGTATGAGCTTGGATCTGGTTATGACATTCTTTGGAACTTGGATTTGAGCTACATCTTAGGCTTTGGTCATTTTCTTTGAGCTTCTATGCTTACTTACTTATGGGTATTGAAGCTTTATTAGACACTTATGCTCCTAGATGTATTTGTGATGTGCTTGTGCTTCTCGGATACTTTGATGTACAAATCTTGAGATTTGATTTTCTTGATCACTTTGCATTCCATATTTTCTTCTAGTGGGATACCCTTATACTTACTTGGCAAAGCTTGGTTCTTTGAGAGAGTGGAATCTTGGTTTATGTATATACTATTGTATATGTTATTGTATGCAGTTACTCTCGCTTGTGGGCTGATTTGATTCCATATGCTTTAGACACTAACACTTGCCTCTATCAGTAGTTTGTCAATGATATATATACTTATGAGATGTATGGTTTACTGACACTTTGAGTTCATTACAATCTTTGGTACCAGTGGTCCGTGCATTCTTTATATCCCAATTGCTACTCGAATATGCCTAGTAGTGAGAGCTTTATTTTTTGGCTATTTGCCTATAGTTGTGTTGATATATGTTGTTGTATTTATTTAAACATTGTTGTTATTACAATTTTTAGTATTGTCTTGGGAGATCAGACATTGTACTTTAGCAATCTATTGCTTGCAATTGGTGGACAACTCTATATTTTGGTATTATCTTATGTTTTATGCTTGTTGTAGCTAAGTTTTGGGGGATGATCCATAGTCATTTACATAGCCTATTCTCTTGTATTTTACATTAATATACTATCATTATGGTTCATTCTTTAAATGGTAGTGCTATTTTCAATATTGAAAAGCTTGGTGGCATAAATTTCACCTATTGAAAGATGTAGATATGGCAAGTACAAGTTCAAAAGAAGTAGGTTAAGCCTTTGAAAACCAAGAGCATAAAACCTAAAGATATTGATCAGGGTACTTGGGATGAGTTGGATGAGCTATATAAATCCATTCTTATATTGTCATAATCAAAACAGACTTATTTCAATGTTGTGGCACTTGAGGATAATGCTTGGTAGTTATGGGAAAAGATGTAGAATCTTTATGAAAAGCAAAGTCATACATCACAAATGTATTGGTTGAAACTGCTTATGGGCATTTGCATGAAGGAAGGGACTAGTGTATCTTCACATTTGAATGAATTTCATTCAATTTTTAGCCAATTAACTACCTCCCTTCTTCTTGCTTGTGACACTTCCCAAGTCATGGAACGCTTTCTATACATTCATGTGTGCAAATATACCTAAGGATGGTTTGAAACTCTAAGATGTTGAGGGTGCCTTACTCACTAAGGAGATAAATCAAAAAAAATTGGATGTAACCCGACATCTCATACATTGACTATTAGGGGAAAACATGATGGTAAGAGTAGTAATGACTATCGTGGTAGAGATTCATAGAGGTCTCAGTCTTGCAGGCAGTCTCATAGTAAATCCCATGGTCATAAGGCTGCTCATACATATCAATATTGTGGGAAGCAAGGTCATATTAGGCCATTGTGCCATAAGAAGCATGATTATAAGTATAAGGAGAAAGAAAAGGCAAAGTATAGGATAAGTTTGATGATCGCAGCATTGTTCCTAATAAGTTTAGTAGAAACATTGAGGAGATAAATGTGTTGGGGCCTAAGTTTGATAATGATTACATCTTGGTAGCTTCTTCTCTTGATTCTAGTCAATTGGTTAATGCCTTGTCCACATTTTCTAAATATTTGTTGCTTGATTTGGGGGCTTTTTCCAAATCACATTCCAAAGGGATTGATTTCATTCCTATCGTAGTATGATAGGTTCTATGAGACTAGGAAATTACTTGGCATTGGATATTATTGGTATTGGTGATGTTAGATTGTATTTTGCTTCATGCAATACTTTTGTTTTAAATGATGTATTGGTGATGTTAGATCATAATTTTCTTCATACAATACTTTTATTTTGTATAATGTATGCCATGTTTTAGCTTTGACCAAAGTCCTACTCTCTACTAGATAATCAGTTGATGCAAGATATCATATATCTTTTGGTGATTTTGCTTGGAAGATTACCCATGGAAATCTTATCTTTGCTCAAGGTTCCAAGGCTAGTAACCTCTATCCCTTGCTTGTATCTAGATCTATTGATCATGTTTTGGCTATGGCTGACATACCACATGTAGTATGGCATCATCACCTTAGACACGTGTCCTTAAAAGGAATGAAAATGCTTTCTCTTTTGCAATATCTTCCATCCCTTGACTACAAATTTTTTGATTCATGTGATCATTGTCTTTATGGTAGGCACACATGTAGTTCTCATAAGAATTCTAACATTATGTGCATGGGTGAGCCTCTGGCTCTCATTCATTTTGATGTATGTCATCCCATGCCCTATCAATCACTAGGTGGTGCAAAGTATTTTGTGATTTTCATTGTTGATTATTGGCATAAGATCTAGCCATATCCCATAAAGTAAAAATTAGATGTATTACTTACCTTTTAGTATTGGCTTACTCTTATTGAGAACCAATCTGGGTATAGATTGAAATATGTAAGATCAAATAATGGGGGTAAATATATCTCTAAATCATTTGAACAATTTTATAATGAGTGGGGTGTTAAGCATTAGTTGACCACCCCTTACATCTCACCCTAGAATGGTATTGCAAAGCATATGAACTGGATGATTTAGGAGAGAATCTATAATATGCTTAGCCAGGTTGGCTTACCTAGCATTTTTGGGCTAAGGTAATTACTATTTATGTATACTTGATAAATAAATCCACATGCATTGCTATCAGTTGTCAGGTTACAAAGGAGGTATAGTTTGGAAAACCTCTATCATATGCTCATTTGTGTGTCTTTGGATGAGAGGCTTTTTGCCATGTTTCCAACTTGGACAAATGTAATAAGCTAGATCCTAAATCAATGGAATACATCTCTCTCAATTATGGGCATGCAAGTGAGATGGGCTATCACCTATGGGATTTGCATGCTAGGAAGGTTATCTGTAGCCATGATGTTTTTTTCCATGAAGAGAATATGCATAAGTAGTCTGAAGAGCCTCCTACTACCATATATCCGGCTAAATAGCCTACAACTAATGTTCTAGTGGCCCATGATTATGATGTTGGATAAGATGTATAGACCCCATAGCCTATTTCGAGACAATCTACTAGAGAGATGTGAGCCTTATCAGTTTGAGCCCTCTATGGACCATGTTATAGTGGCAAATTCTAGTGAGCCCCTTACTTTATGAGGATTCCATGCACACAATTGACAATCAATCACTCTTGGGTAAGGGCCATACAGTTAGAGTATGACTCATTGTAGAAAAATCATACATGAAATTTGATTCCTTAGCCCAATGGAAAACATGCATTGCTATGCAAGTGGGTATACAAGTTGAAGAGAGTACTCTTGGATATCCTAAGCTAGCTATAGGCAAGATTGGTTGCTAAGGGTTTTGAGCATGAGCATGGTATTGATGTTGATCACTTTTTTCTCACGTAGTCAATATGACTACCCTATGCCTAGTGTTGGCTTCGATTGCTAGTTGAATTCTTTGTTCCAAGCTTACATCTAGCTTTAGAAAAAAGGTGGGAAGGTCAAAAATATTGGATTGATCAATTGCTAGAACTAGGATGATTATCAGAAACCCCATTATTAGCAACATGTGCTTTGATTTGTGAGAAAGCAAGATAACATATCAAACAAAAAGATTTCCAAAAAGGCACCTTTGTATTGCTTTACTCCATCAAGGGACATAAGCCAAAAATGAAATTCAAAGGCCTAGGACCTTTCCATATGTGTGCAATTAGTAGAACCAATAATGTCAAACTTGAGACACTTGACGATGAAGGCATAGGCTTCTTCAATGGCCAAAAAATATTATACACCTACACATTAACTACACGAACCACCAAAGGTATTACCACTTATTACCATTTACTGCTTTTCTTTTAGGTAAATTTTCACTTTTTAGGATAAAAGTATGGGTCTCTAGACAAATTAGGCAAAAAATAGGGTTAATTTTGAGTCCCCCGAAATCATTTTGACCACCTAAAATTGAAAATTTGGGAACAAAAACCAAATTTTGATTGCATAAAAGAAAAAAAATATGGATATCCATAAACATCCATACAAAAGTATATACCAACATATGATAAGGTATCTCTCAAGTTGAGGACCTTGTCACCAAATAATGATCAATATTTAAAGAGATATCTTTGAAAAAAAAAATCATTAATCACCATACGCGTTGTCACAATTATCTAGCTTGACCCCAAGACAAAGAGTCAATACATATTTGCCTATCTCAAAATTAAACTTATAGCAAAGAGGGAATGTACCATTCACACACTCATTAACGAAGTAGCCAATTGTAACATCATGACCTATAACAACTGCACAACTAGGGCAACCCATAATTGTTCCAAGTATAATGACTAGACCAAACTAGGGCAACAACCCATAGTTGTGCCAACTACTACCAAGGTGAGCCCATACAGAGGCACACCCTATGAATTGTTAGGAAAGTGCTAAGTTTTGGTAATTGTCAAGATTGAAAGTTTCCCATCGATCTTCTACATGATGTGCCCAACACAAAAAGAGTTGGAAGGGATACATTGTTGGGCCATGCATTTAAGAGGAAAACTAGGTGCATAGTCGACTTTGACATGTATTGCATGCACTTGAAAGGGTGCAACATACGAATCATCACAACTTTCAGCAAGGGCTTATATGCTTCTTTGATAAAAATAGAGCTGCCAACATTCAAATTTTGCCCAGCATAACCTCCAAAGAGGGGGATAACGCCCTACTGAATCAATTGCTCCTTGCATAAATGAAACAATGAAATCCCAATAGAATAGTAGTTCCGCCTAACACAGCCCAATTGAAAGTCCCAAAAATCAAGCATAATGATGTGGAGGTATAGCTTTGTGCCCATCAACCACCACAAAAATTTAAGGCCCAACAAGCAAGACAAGAATACCAATGCTACCATAGCCAAAAATGAGCTAGGTGGGTCCATAATAATTTACTAAGAGCACAAGGCTATTATGAAGGAAAAACTTGGGTGTGGTTACCTAAATCACTGCAACCCAAATCCATCAGGCCACAACTACTTCAAACCCAAAAATTCCACACACAATGCTCATCAAGTCGCAAAGATACTCTAGAAAACAACACACATAGGCTCCAGTAAAGTCTAAGAAAACCAAAATGGTCTATAAGAAAAAAGTGAAAAGAGAAAGCCACTACTTAGCAAGGGAATTCAACCAATACTGAATGTGAATCCTCACTTGTGCATCAAAGCTGGGTAGAAGCCTATGGAGAGGATCAACACACTCGAACACAAGAGCCAACTCGCCTCTTTGATGAACGAGAGGTAAGGCCCCTTGATGTCATTGTTCCATCAAGGCCTCACACTTCAAGAGGCCCAGACTCCTCTTGTCATGAAACTCAACCCTAATCCCATCCTTGTAGTCAATTAGCCATCAACTAGGCATATGAAACAAACTACTCATATCAAACCAAAACTACCTCCTGACTTAAACTCCCCTTACAAAATATCATCAATTTTGTAATTAGCTACTACTGATGTGGCTTCAAAAATTGGTGAAGATATCATCATGAGTATTCGAAAGCTAGATAACACCTTCACCTTGTTTGCATGCAGCTATGCAATGCTAGGACCTTGGTCTCTTAAATAAAACCACTAGGAAAGAGGTAACATCTCTACCATGATCACGGGAGTATTCCAACTTCGTATTTACAAAAACCTTTTCTATTTCTAAAGGGTTGATCACAACTCAAATATCATGATAGAAAGTGATGCCAGGAGGCATATTCCACGGTGGATTCCGTGAGGTTTTACGGTGGATTCCGTAAAACTTAGATGACCGGGGCTCATACACAAAGAGGATTCTTTGTGCGAGAAGTTGATGGGGACGCCTGTCCTTTTCGGGCGTTTTATTAATTTAGTGTGTACATGGGTGATTCCATAGCGGGTGATTCCGCAAAATGCATATTAAATTAATAAACGTTTATGAGTTTAGAGTGCACACTCGTAATAAATTAAGGTTAGGATTTATTTCTAACCAGTTGATTTATTTATGTAGCTGAAGACTGCTAGGTATTCACTTTTGTCGGTTTAATTGTATTATTTTACTAACGATTGTGAATGCTTCAGTTGATGTGTAGAGATAGCAGCAGTGGCGGAGGAAAGCATTGGAGTCTAGCGGGTATTCGACCTTTGGACTATATTTTGATAGGCGCCACGCCTATATTTTGTTATGTCTATTGAGACATCGATTATTGATTATTATTTTGTATGCGCTTATGCGCCCGGATATGTTATTTCTATTTGGACATTGAGATTGGGCGTGCCAGACTCTATGGGCACCGTCCATTAGCTTTATTTTTCTATTTTTGTAGAAAGCAAACTCAAAAGCTAAAAGCTTGTCATATTTTTGTAATTGGGCTATTATTGAGCATGAAGATTGGAAATATACATAAAATACATGCTTTGTGAAGCGCTCACACAAGGCATGGGGGAGATTGAACCCAATTTGTCTCTTGTCTCTTGTCGTGCATGCTTTTACATGGTTTTTTTGTGCAAAAAGATAGAGTACTTTGTTCTTGGGGACCTTCCGGGATTCACCACGTGAGCTATCTGCGACCGATCTGCGCACCAGTGGTATCAGAGCGGAGTAGAGATCAAGAGCTTCCAATCGCTACCAATCTCGGGCGAAGGCGGAGCTCCAGGAACAAACGGGCTCTACAGTCAATCTCGTCGTGAACCGTCGATACAGGCAGACTTCTGGCGATCAAGAACCCCTGTTTCCACTGTCAGATCGCGAAGGACCAGGCTCTGCAGGCGGAGGACCACTCATACACTTCCATCATCAAGTCGTGGAGTTACAGAGATAAGCTCTCTTCATAATCAAGTTTATTATCATAAGAAAGCTTAATCTTAAGCTTAGGAAGGCTTAATACTCAAAATCGTGACAATACGGCTTCATCCCGAGAAATCCGGCGGAAAAAACGGACCCTCCCCTCACGAAATTTGACGACGCCCTGTAAGTCCACCATTAAGCTTCATAAGCTTAAGCTAAATCACTAAAGCTTAAGGCTTTCTGCAAGTTGCACAGATCAGACAAGTCCGCAAACTCCAGGTCTCGCACTTCTGAAGTCAAGTTCCGCAAGTCGACGGTAATCAAGTTTTGCAAGTTCTACAAGTCGGCCTAAGTTCAGCAAGTCAACAACTCAGCAAGTCTACTAAGTCTGCAACTTTGCAAGTCAGACTAAATCAGAACTGACTAACGCTTAAAACTCCTAGAAGACTTGTTCGTATGCAAAAACTCTGAACTGGAAAGTTGTTCGCAGCAAGTTGTTCTACCTATCTGCAAGTTCGTTGAAGTACTTTCAGCAAACGGAGACAGAAATATTGCAGAATTTCTGAAAATTGAAGAAGAAATACCCAAAAATACATAGCCTTGTAACCCCAAATTTGAGCTACGCTCATCCCGCTAACCTGATTTTGAGTGAGAAAGGTTTGTTGAGTTTTACAGGATGACTACCCCACATATGGATGATCCTATGGCTGAAGACGACCTACCTGAGCCTACCATGGAACAAAAGCTGGATCTAATCATGCTACAATTGGAAGAAGAGCGAAGGGCTAGGCAAGCCTTGCAAGCGCAATTGACAAAGCTACAAAGAGCGTCCACCGATAAAGAAGAACCTCAAGCTGAAGATTTGATTCGACGTACCATCGACGCTACTCTTGAAGCACAAACCATTCGCAAGGAATCCAAGATAAGTAAACGAAGTTTCAAGTTTCGCACTTTCAATGGCATAAGAGAAGGAAAGACTGTTTTATCATTCATTAGCCAGTTTGATGACTATTTCCATGAGGAAACTTATCCCGAAAAAGATAAAATCAAGTGTGTTACTAATCATCTGATAGACAGAGCATCACTTTGGTGGACTGTAGTCCGCAAGAGTATAGAATGTCCTGCTACATGGGAAGATTTCAAGAAGAAATTCATGCAAAATTTCCTTCCACCGCAATTTCATGAGAAGGCTATCAAGCAATGGGATTTACTTCAACAGTGAGATCGTGAGCCTATTCCACAGTATACAGAGCGTTTTTGGAATGCACTCCTACAGCTACGCATGCTTGAAGACATACCAGAGACGACACATAAGCGGAAGTATATGTCTGGACTTCTTGGACATTACTACGCTGAAGTGAACATGTTCAAGCCTGCTACCCTTGAAGACGCCATCTCCTTAGCTCACGACACTGAAGATAAGTTACGCGGAAGAGATCGACGACCACAGCCATTCCAAGCCAACGGTAATTATGGATCTAAACAATTCAATTCCAATTTTAGAAGGTTTAATCCAGGTCGTTTCTCATCACCATCTTTCCGCAAGAATTGGCCATGGACGAAGACGAGCATGAGGATATGCCGGATTTCACTGAAGAAGAGGATGATATTACTACTACTTCCGACACTTTACCAGGTATGCCTACTCCACATTCATTGTTGACTATGAAATGTATGGTGCATGGAAAAGAAAGAACTATATTGCATGATGATGGTAGTACCCATGACTTTATTTCATCAAAATTGGTAAAGGAATTGAAATTGCATACTGTACCTACGCATTATCGCATAAAAGCTGCATTTTTAGGCACTAGATACAATGGCACACAAGAAGTACAAGATTTAGAAATTCAAATTGGTCCATATATTGAAAGAAGAAATTTCTTAGTTGTCCCATTACAGTCAAGCGACATTATTCTAGGAATGCCATGGAGACACCAGCATAATCCAAATATAGATTATTCTACGCATACAATGAATATTAATTTTCAAGGAAAATCTATTACATTATTTGGTATGCATGCATCTCATATTTTTCCACTGCTTTCGCATACTCAAGCAAAACGTGCACTACGCAAGAATACTAAATCATATCTCATTTGGGTGAATGAATTGCACGCAAAGGAAAATCATATGCATCCTAGGCATAAGGAATTTCTTGCATATTTTAAGGACTGTTTTGCAGAAGACCTACCACCAGGTTTACCACCATCACGTCCGGAAGACCATAAGATTAATCTAATACATGGCACACAACCACCTTGCAAAGCACCATATAGGCACAATCAAATAGAGCAAAAAGAAATCCAGAGTCAAGTTGAAGAATTACTAAATAGAGGCCTAATTCGACCTAGCAGTTCTCCATTCGGTGCACCTGTGCTCTTAGTCAAGAAAAAGAATAATACTTATCGTATGTGTATTGACTACCGAGCATTAAATAAGATCACTGTAAAGAATAGGTATCCTATACCTAGAGTTGATGACCTTATGGACAAACTGCAAGGATCTTCTATATTTAGTAAAATTGACCTTAAGTCTGGATATCATCAGGTGAGATTAGATAAATCCGACATATTTAAGACTGTATTCAAGACACAGTTTGGCCATTACGAATTCTTAGTCATGCCATTCAGATTAACTAATGCACCTGCTACTTTCAGTAGAATGATGAACCGTATCTTTCTGAAATATCAATATTGTGTGATTGTTTTCTTTGATGATATTTTGGTGTTCAGTCAAAGTGAAAAAGAGCATTATGAGCATTTATCATTAGTTTTTCAATTACTGAAAGAAAATCAATTGTTTGCAAATCCTGAAAAGAGTGAATTCTTTAAGACAGAAATAGAATATCTAGGTCATATTGTATCAAAAGAAGGAATAAAAGTTGATCCTAAGAAAATGGATACAATATTGCATTGGCCTGTTCCTAAAAATGTACATGAATTACGCTCATTCCTTGGTCTTGCTAGTTTCTATAGGAAGTTTGTACGTAATTTCTCATTACTTGCTTTACCATTAACAAAACTTCTTAAGAAAGGAATTGTTTATCAATGGACTGAAACTCAGCAGAAATCCTTTGATTTATTGAAACGTGCATTAACCAATGCCCCTGTTTTACAATTGCCTGACTTTAACAGACCATTCTTTCGAGTTGTGACCGATGCTAGCGGATCAGGAATAGGAGCCGTATTAATGCAAGACAACCATCCAATAGCATATTCTAGTTATAAGCTGAAACCCTCTGAGCTCAAATATTCCACTTATGACAAAGAACTGTTAGCAGTTGTACAAGCATTAAAACAATGGAAGCATTATTTAATGGGTTCAGAATTCATGATAAAGACCGATCAGCAAAGCATTAGACATCTACTTAGCCAACCCCAAATTTCTGACCGTCATATCAAATGGGCTTCCTTCATTCAAAGCTTTCATCCTATCATTCAATACCAACCTCGAAAAGAAAATGTAGTTGCTGATGCATTGAGTAGAAGACCTGCAATTTATAATATTTCTATCATATCTTTTAATTCTTTGATTGCTATGAAAGACACATATCACCAGGATATTACTTTTCATTCTGATTGGCAAAAATTAGTTCAAAATAATTTCATTCCTGTTGATTCATTGTCATATAATGATGGATTTATGTTCTTTGAAAAGAGACTGTGTGTTACTATTCCATTCCGATCTTTTGTTTTGAATGAAATTCATTGTCCCCCATATCAAGGTCATAGAGGTATCATTTCTACATTACGCATGTTAACTGAAGATTTTTATTGGCCGCATATGAATGCAGATGTATCTAATTTCCTTTCTGAATGTTTGATTTGTCAAAGAATAAAGAGACATCATGGTAAACAGTATGGATTATTAATGCCTTTATCTATTCCATCTAAACCTTGGGAACATATTTCTATGGATTTCATTACTGGTTTACCAAATACTAAATCTAACCATGACATGATTTGGACAATTGTAGATAGATTTAGTAAGCAAGCATATTTCATTGCATGTAAGAAAACTTTAACAGCATCACAAGCAGCACAGTTATTTTTGAAAACTGTTTTTACTAACCATGGATTGCCAAAAGTGATTATTTCAGATCGAGATTCTAGATTTTGTAATAATTTTTGGATTACACTGTTTGCAAATCTAGGCACAAAGATTGATTTCTCATCTGCATTTCATCCAGAAACAAATGGACAAACAGAAGCCACAAATAGCACCATTCTAGATCTTTTACGTGCATATACTATCTCTAAACCTCAGACATGGGATACTCATTTACATTTATTACAGTTTGCATACAACAATACACCGCACACATCTACAAAGAAAGCACCTTTTGAAGTTATTTATGGATATGGATTATCTACACCTGTTGCATCTTTGTCTAATAGAATTCAGAGTGCTGATGATATTGCTACTCTGCATAACACTATTTTTGATGAGGTAAAGGATATGATTGCTAAAGCCCAACAATCATATACTAAACAAGCCAACAAGAAAAGACAAGCTATGAATTTCAAAGTTGATGATTATGTTTGGCTTAGAATAGAAAAACGTAGACTGCAAAGTGTCGATAGACATCCAGTTGTCAAATTAGCTCCTAGATTCTATGGACCATTTAGAATTATTCATAAGATTAATGATAATGCATTCAAGTTAGAATTGCCATCTCATTGGAAAATTCATAATACATTTCATATTAGTTTATTGAGACCATTTAGAGGCCAATTACCTATCCACCCTGTTTATGAAAACCCACCTTTACTAGAAGAAGAGACTGAAATACTTGAACCAGAAGCCATCATAGACACTGACTACATGACCACTAGAACTGGCCGAAGGTATTCTAGATATCTAGTAAAATTTAAGAACCATCTTGTAGAGGAAGCACAATGGATGCACGCTAGAGACTTAAATTCTTTCCCCACTCTGTTAGCTCCACATTGAGCTAATAGCAATTGAGGTCAATTGCTATCCCACCCCGGGGGTATGATGCCAGGAGGCATATTCCACGGTGGATTCCGTGAGGTTTTACGGTGGATTCCGTAAAACTTAGATGACCGGGGCTCATACACAAAGAGGATTCTTTGTGCGAGAAGTTGATGGGGACGCCTGTCCTTTTCGGGCGTTTTATTAATTTAGTGTGTACATGGGTGATTCCATAGCGGGTGATTCCGCAAAATGCATATTAAATTAATAAACGTTTATGAGTTTAGAGTGCGCACTCGTAATAAATTAAGGTTAGGATTTATTTCTAACCAGTTGATTTATTTATGTAGCTGAAGACTGCTAGGTATTCACTTTTGTCGGTTTAATTGTATTATTTTACTAACGATTGTGAATGCTTCAGTTGATGTGTAGAGATAGCAGCAGTGGCGGAGGAAAGCATTGGAGTCTAGCGGGTATTCGACCTTTGGACTATATTTTGATAGGCGCCACGCCTATATTTTGTTATGTCTATTGAGACATCGATTATTGATTATTATTTTGTATGCGCTTATGCGCCCGGATATGTTATTTCTATTTGGACATTGAGATTGGGCGTGCCAGACTCTATGGGCACCGTCCATTAGCTTTATTTTTCTATTTTTATAGAAAGCAAACTCAAAAGCTAAAAGCTTGTCATATTTTTGTAATTGGGCTATTATTGAGCATGAAGATTGGAAATATACATAAAATACATGCTTTGTGAAGCGCTCACACAAGGCATGGGGGAGATTGAACCCAATTTGTCTCTTGTCTCTTGTCGTGCATGCTTTTACATGGTTTTTTGTGCAAAAAGGTAGAGTACTTTGTTCTTGGGGACCTTCCGGGATTCACCACGTGAGCTATCTGCGACCGATCTGCGCACCAGAAAGTGCTTCAAAAAAGGCTCATTACCTCCTTTAAGTGGACTTACATGGAAACTACACCCGAGGATCTCGAGGAATTGGATAAACTTGAAAAACCTGAGTCTTAGCTTCTTACAATAATGGTTTACTCTACATGCCCAGTGCGAGTGCATTGGTTGTTAGATCACGACTAGTGTCAAATAACATTGTGTGATCAAAACCTCTAACCCAACTTACATTGCCCTACATCATTTTGGGCCCTTGCATTGACCCACAATAGGCCAATTGAGGACAATATTCTACTCCATCTTTACTTAGATAGACTTCTCAATGAGGAAGAGCTACACATTGCAAAATTAATAGGTTCTAGAGATGTCGTGACATATGAGTTTACCTATATAATGCATGTCAACATTCATCCACATGATATGGATCATTATGCAACTCTTGAATATAACCCTCACTTTTACTAGTTCCTGCAACCCTCATCATGTGACACATCACCTTGTTTGTAAATAAATGTGAAAACATACTTGGATTATTGATTGTAAATTATGTAATTCAAAAACCCAAAAATAAGAGTACACACACACACATCATGCATGATTTTGTGAATAAATGCACTCATTTAAAGTTTTTTTTCTTTAAAGGAATTACTTTGAAAGTACTGAAGTTAGCTCCCTTTCATGTATCATGGATCAAATTCTTAATTTCTACTTAACTAGAATATAATCACACTAAGTGGATTCTCTACGTAGATGGAAACTCATGTTCCACATCAAGGAGTCGAGGCAATCAAGGATGCCAAATATGATACAAATAATAGTGTCTTTACCCTAGAGTAGCAACAATGGATTCTATTGACTATAGCAATGAAGAATGGGGAAACTAAAGTTTCACCTATTGGGAAATTTAAATAAAGTGATTGAAAGTAGCAACATGGCCAAGAAACTCATAGTAGACTATGGGCTTGCCACCTATGTCAAAGCAATGTGTGAACTAGTGCAATTATTGGGATGCTTTATCTTCATCCAAACCTTCACACGATAGGCCAACATAGGAATGATCAATATTGGAGAAGAAGCTGGAAGAAAACTATGTCCTACATAGAAAGAACGCACATGGTTGAATAATGAAGATTTAAGAGTCACAACCTAGGTATTCCATTTCATGTTCACTTATCGACAACCTAGTGCATGAGCTAATAGAATTCAAAAGGACTCGTTGAAGACATATTGTTTGGGAGTATCACTAAATCTAAATCATTTTTTGATTGATAATGTGACAGGATCACTTAGAATGGCTAGGACAACACTACAAGAGACCCTAGGAACACTAACAAATGTAGAGACCAAGTTCTACACAATAATCTACAAGTCTACACTTAGTTGTATGCACCACCCTAGGAGCTCTTGTTGCATCAATCTTCATAATAGGCCTAGATATGGTATACTGAATTTAGTCCCCTTGAAGGAAGTACAACCATCACTATCACACAAGATAGAGCGAGCCACAGAAGAACAAGGCATAGCAAGGACATGCACACTAGAATGAGGAAAAAGGATAAGGGATATGGAGGAGGAGGTTGATAGAACAGTAGAAGACACAAAAGAAGAGGCAAGGAAAGAGAAAATGATGATAACACAATGATTAAGACAAGAAAAATCACATCTTACTTCAACTACGATGGAAGCTATAATCAATTTGCAATGAGAGCAAATAGCACGCTTAAAGGAGCATGAATATTTCCTCACATGCACTCATTTATCTTTCCAAGAAGATCTATGTAGGAGAGAAGAATAGCTACATGGAAAGGACAAAGATATGCGCAAAAGGGAAGAGAAGCTAGTAAGAAAGACTGATGCATAGGAGGAGGTTATACTACCATCAAGGGAAATGAGAAAGTTAATGAAGAACAATCAAAGCTATAGTTAATGATGACTACCCTTCAAACAATTCAAGAAAAATTCTTGGAACTAAAGAAAGAGTGATTTGTAGAGGAAATTGCCTCTAAAAAGGATGGGTAGCAACCAAATGACTCCACAACTAGCTCTCATGAGCAAGGTGGTCAATTGATATATGTAGTAGGAAGCCAACTACTAGCACTAGAGAAATTGTGTGATGAGCTAAAGAAAGAGAAGGCTCAACTACTTAGAACAACTAGTGAAAACTATAGTGCAAATGAAACGAGAAAAGAAAAAGGTAGCAAAACTTACCAGAGAACTTGCAATATTTAGCAAGCCCATGCCAAATTACAAATCACATTTTACATGTTTGCAAACCATCCTAGATACTAGTCTCACAAAGGTAGTAGAAAAAATGAATGAGGAGGCAAATCAAGCTCACCTAGAGATTCTAGAGCACCTAACTAGTGCCCTCTTTGTGAGAAGGCCAATATGAAGCACATTATGTCTACCCAACAATGAATATATCATGAGGCAATAATTGTTGTTATGAAATTCCAAACAAATAATATTGAGGAGCTTAAGGCCCAATTGGGAGTGGCCAACTACAATATTGGAAAAGTATGATTTTGGAGCAAAATTCAGGTTCCTGACCTATAAGCCTACAAAGGAAAGATTGAAAGCCCATCTTTGCCACATAGGGTATGATGAGCATACATTTAAGGAAATGGGGCTCTAAGTATCTACGTCTTCATCATCCAGTGAAGGCCATCAACTGTTGATAGAGGAAACATGGGAGCCACCCTGAATGATGACCCCTTAAGAGGATTGGGCAAAGTTGTTAGATTATGATGCACCACTAGAAGGAACTAGTGATGAGGTTCCAAATCCACAACTATCCATAGATGCCACCCCAAAGTAGAGGGAAGCCTCTGAGAGGATCCTAAATATATGGAAAGCTTAACCACAAAAAATGAAAAATACCCCTTTAAGTATACAAGTGACAAAAGACTATTAAGGGGAGAGCCTAGAAGAACCTATACATAAGTATAATGAGAGGCAAGAACAAAGTATCGTACTTATATTTGATATTAAATTGTATGAGGATTTTAAAGTTAGGAGATCCCTACCCTTGAGAATAATGTATCTACTCATTAAGACAGTTGGTCCCAATGAGGGTAAACCAATAGGATATGGAAGCCATCTATAAAAGCCATAAACTTATAGGCACTCGAAGGAATAGCCATTTCATTGAACAATAGTTGAGAGAAGCATTTCCAAGGTAGCTCAAATGGCACAACCCTATCCTAGAAAATGGGGAGATTGCTTGCAATGCCTACTACTATGCACATGAAGCACAGCAAGCCAATCCTACATACTGCCCATTCCCTCACAAGCACAACAAGTATAGTGAGAAAGAGCATTGAAGGTTCAATTTCCCTTAAATTCCTAACATTTGGGCCCATGAGTATGAGAATGCATACCTTTTCCAGCCCAAGGACCTAATTTCCTCACTTAATGAGTTTATTAAGAGATTCAATAATTGCCTTGATGCATCATTCATCACTACATGTAATTACCTTAAGCTAATGGTCGCACCACTACAACAACCACACAGTCCCTATGAGGATGCACTCCTGCCCCTCTTCTTTGATGTGTGCAGGGATTGACTAAGTGGCTATAGTATACATGCATCTTCGTGTGATGCTTCTGCCTTCTTACTTACTGCATAAGTATTTTGGAAGATATGGTGGATAATTGATTTGCCAAATGTATTCATCCATTCTATTGAGAGTCTCCCTCAGCTTGAAGCTTTCAGTAAAGACCTACCTACTTGGTAATGATTGCTTAATGAGAGCACTCTAGCCCCTTCCTAAGAGGAATGAAAAAAGAAGAACAATAACAATAACAATAATAACAACAACAACAACAACAACAACAACAACAACAATAACAAGGGGGCGTGGGGGTGGGGGTGGGAATGGAGGGAAGCGAAGTTCAATTTAGATAGACATATAGCACTATCACCATACCTCGAGATCCTCGAGCTGGATCACTTGCCAAGTTCAACCCCCTATCCCTATCCCCCCAACACACACTCAGGGCTCATCAAGGGCAAGACATCCTAAGTCACCTAGCAAACCTTTCTCCCTAAGCATCACACTCCACTTTCCTCTACACTAGCTGGGCCCTCAAGTGTGGGAAAATATTCTAAGTTTACTCAAAATTTGACCCAACTCTCAGTTGCACAAGCACGAGCACTAACCACAGCACCCATATGGTAGACACACCCCTTAGGATATAGCACTAGCACATTCGTATATACATCAAAAATCCAAAAGAATCCCTCAACATTAGTGGCCCTACATCTTCCACCATCCATGAACTTGTCTCATAGCCCTACCAATCCTCACAATGATAGATCAACCTTGTCCTAAGCAGCCAATACACAACCACACACCCTCTACTATATCCAAAATCCTTAAAATCGTTGATAACTACACCAACATTAATGATCAAAGTACTCCTCATGACAAGCCCATCCCCAAGACATACCATGGGACTGACATATATCTTGGAGGGGGTATTATTAACCCCATCACAAATCAAATGCAAATGAAGAAGCAAGGGAATTCCCAATGATGGGAAGTACTAAATTTTTTGGAAGTTTTTTGTCCACATCAACAAATGCAAGTTGAATAATGTGATCTATAAAAGCTAAGAGTCAGGCCCAATCCCATACACATTGTAATATTTTTGTGAGTAGAGTCCCACATAGCTCCTAATACACATGCCCAAGGGACCAAAAGTGTGGAAAACCCTCAAAAGGATGTATAAAAGGAAGGAAAGACAATGAAATAGGCCATTAGAGTGTATACTAAAATTGTGTGAGCTTCCTTTCTTCAAGTTTCTACTTTTACTACTTTGAACGCTCAAGTGATGTTGAGTAAGCGAGTGTGAGAGAGAGGGAGAGTGTGGGAGAGTGTGGGAGAGAGTACAATTGCAAGAGGACAATGGACATGGCATGAAGTGCTTGGTGGTTCTCTTCTCTTGTCCCTACATTTCCTTGCATTTTTCTCATGATGGCAACCTAACGCTCATGATGATAAGCACATTTGGATCTAGAGCTTGCAGAACAAGATGGTTGCGCAAGGATTTTGAGGCACCCTTCTGCTTAAGAGACTACTATGACAAGAGACATCGAGGTGTGTCTACTACAATCTTGATACTATTGGTTGCTATTACTATTTGTGGGGATAGCCAATAGTTTTGAGAGAGGTGAGAGACTAGGTGGGAGTTGGCCTGCATCGAATGGTCAAACTCATGAAACAATAGGAGCTTCACACTTGTTCCACCATTGAGCATAGCTATGACATGATATATTTTGTGGAAAGACCACAACCTACAACACCAAATTGACCTTCTTAATGCGTGCCAAATTACTTGATCCAACACCATGTTTTTTAATCTAGTGTTAACATCAAAGAATAGAGCCCCTTCTAGGGGGGGCACTGATACAATAAGAATCAAGGGACTTCACAACAAGTATTTGAGGAGCTTCCAACCTTCACTAGCTTCCTAAATTTTCCAACATATTCCTCAATAAACATCCCCTTCTACATCATGTGAGGTACCTACTCCAAGGCATGCATAGAATTCTTATGACTTTAGAATCAACACAAAGAGTTTGTCTTGAAGGTATTATGTATAACTATATATATATATATATATATATATATATATATATATATATATACATACATACATACATACATACATACATACATACATACATACATACATACATACATACATACATACATACATACATACATACATACATACATACATACATACATACATACATACATATACATATATATACATATATACATATACATATATACTCCAAGACATGCATAGAATTCTTATGACTTTAGAATCAACACAAAAAGTTTGGCTTGAAGGTGTTATATATATATATATATATATATATATATATATATTAGTTTTGCATCCTCAAACCATGATAGCTATAAAGTAGCATCCTTCCCCACAAGGTGCTCGAAAACAATCGCAACAATCCACCTAATCAAAAGTACTACCCTAAGCACAAAGATCATAAGCATTGTTGAACAACTAAACTTTGAGCATCTGGGTCCTCAAAACTACTTACCAAAGTAATTTAGGAAACTTCAATTCCTAATGGACAAATTACAAGTCATAAACCAAGTTCTAAGGTTGAACTAGAATAAGCCAAACATTAGGGAATAGTAGGGAACCACATCTAAATAGATATCTTTGGGAAAGGAGTACCTGAGATGTAATGAATAGAGATTCAAGTTTGGAAAAATAGAAACCCCTAGATGAAACTTTAAGGAAATAATTTCAAGAACCAACTAGACATGTACCTAAGTGGACTTGAGATTGAGTAACTTAATTTTTGAAGCTTAGAAATATATTTCTTTAAGCATGTACTTGTTTGTGAGCTCCTAAAGTGGAATTATTAAAGCTTGGAGATGCAAACTACAATCCACTTTACTGAAAATATGGAGACAAATAATAGAAGCATCAAAGCTTGAGGGCAAGAGCTACAATCCATTAGTTGAAAACACAAATGTCAATCACATTATAGAGGAATTGAGCTCTCTCTCTCTCTCTCTCTCTCTCTCTCTCTCTCTCTCTCTCTCTCTCTCTCTCTCTCTCTCTCTCTCTCTCTCTCTCTCTCTCTCTCTCTCTCTCTCTCTCTCTCTCTCTCTCTCTCTCTCTCTCTCTCTCTCTCTCTCTCTCTCTCTCTCTCTCTCTCTCTCTCTCTCTCTCTCTCTCTCTCTCTCTCTCTCTCTCTCTCTCTCTCTCTCTCTCTCTCTCTCTCTCTCTCTGTGCGAGCATGTGCACTTGTGTACATGCATTCATGCTCTCTCTCACACCCCCATGCACATAGAATAACATCAAGAATAAACACACTAATATACATTACATTATCATAAATGGAAATTTTGCATAAAGACGCGCATGATTAACCCTTAAAAATGCTTGAAAGTCATGCCTAAGAAATAGTAGTTGTAAGTGTCCCAAAGCTTCAAAAGCTCTCATACAATGCAAATTCTCATTCCTAACATCATTGTTCTCCCTCCCTCCCTCCCTCCCTCCCTCTCTCTCTCTCTCTCTCTCTCTCTCTCTCTCTCTCTCTCTCTCTCTCTCTCTCTCTCTCTCTCTCTCTCTCTCTCTCTCTCTCTCTCTCTCTCTCTCTCTCTCTCTCTCTCTCTCTCTCTCTCTCTCTCTCTCTCTCTCTCTCTGGTGGGACGACATCATAAACTTATGTTTTGCATCATTAATTGACAATATGGTTAGTGCATATGCAACCAATGTCTAAGACATTAAGAATCATTTTTTGAAAGTCATGGTCATTGCCACGATAGGCAAGGTGAATAAAACATGGGCTAACATGCGATTCAACCAACATATATGCATTGCAATGGGTTGTAGATGTTATACTTTTCCATACAACCATGCAATGCAACGGTGGTGTGTATCTAATTCAAGTTCAGAGATGAGATGGAGAAGAGAGATACATAAGGGCCCCTAGGTAAGGCGACAAGGCAATGGATGAGATGTTGAATAGAATTTTGAATGTGACCATGAGAAGCTTCTTAGACCAATCAATAATACATGTAATGGTAATGAAATGGTACGTGTGTTGAGCTTATTATTTCAACATTAATATTACTAAGTTCCACAAAACGCATTTAGTGCATTTCAAATAATGACTTGCTTGTATGCCTTAATACTCATAGAATTTGGGAGCAACACTTGCATCAACATCTTAGCCATGGGTATTGGGAATAATTAAGCAAGTTTCACCTTTGTTGGACCCTCAATGGGTTCATTAGATTCTCCTTCTCTCTTAACACCGAGCATGATAATGACTGGGTCTCCTTTTTTGAATCTCTTCAAGAGATCTTAAGGTTTTTTTTTTTACATTTACTTTCAAAATCAAGGTTCTCTTGAGTTTTCTTGAGATGCTTTCTCCTTAAATGGATTACGAGTTTTGTATTTGCCTTTCAAGTTTATGTTAATTTCTATTTCAAGATCAAAATTGGAACTCCTATCTATATTTGAATTTGGTCCTTCCATCGTGAGTGGAGTATCAAAGGTTGATTACATGTCTAAATCACTGATTCATGACACTAATGTTACATGAAAACACTCTTAAATGGTGACATGTCAATTAATGCATATATTTGTTATTCCTATCTCTATACCACTTATATTATCATTATCTGCCTTTGCCATACCTACTCCATCCTCATCAACACAATGCAGCTATTAGGATAAAATTTTGGATAAGATAAAGATAGGCAAATATGTGGACAAAAGGATCCCATAGTTATCTACCTTGTAAATATTTCGCATATTTAGAGAAGGAGCTCACCTACCTCATTTAATGTACCATGTATATATACAGCTACTAGTAATGAAATGATCAATTGCAATTCACTCCATTTTCTACATTGTCTCTATCTCTCTCTTACTATGCACAGTGTCCTTTCATCTACAAATCCTCTAATTCTTGGTTTTCACTACATGGTATCAGAGCTCCAGGTCCTAGTTCTCTAGCTTATCACATTCTCCTCAAAGTCACAAACTATTAGTCCTCCTTTATGTTGAGAAATATGCAATCACACTCATGTGACAGCCTCTTTGTATGGAGCAATAGGGCAAGACACAAGCAGTTTGCTGTAGAAAGGATGCTTGAAATGCAGGATGCCTGAATCCCATAAGCACAATGGAGAAAAAGGGAACCATCATGAGCCTATAAAGTAATGTACCTTCTTATCATTCATGTATGGAATACAACTATACTTTGTCCTTTCAAATGGAAACATGGATGGGACTTGAATGCTCACAACTCCATTTTTCCCTCTAGTGAGCAACCAAGTAATTTCCCGTTCTGCAGCTAATTGAAGAGGAATTTGATAGGTGAAAGTAGGAGTGTGGAATTTACGAGGATCCTACTTTCACCTATCAAATTCCTCTTCAATTAGTTGCAGAACGGGAAATTACTTGGTTGCTCACTAGAGGGAAAAATGGAGTTGTGAGCATTCAAGTCCCATCCATGTTTCCATTTGAAGAACTTGAAGACATGTCTGCTACCTTGGAGATAGTGCAAGAGTTTGAAGTCATTTCCGCTGCCTCAAAGATAATGATACCTTTGCTTGAGGGGGACATGAAGATTAATGCAAGCAAAGTCAATGAAGACCATAATGAAGAAAAAGACTAAGCAGGCCAGAAAGAAAGAGCATCAAAGAAAGAAAAATGGACTAAGTCAAAGAAGCGGACAAAGAAAAGAAGGTCTACTATGCCTACCATGACATATCTAATGAAGAAAATCACAAGGGCTTTTCAGTCCTTGTCTCTACTTTTCACTAGAACTCTGTATTGAATGTACTTGCCATTGATGCTCCTCACATATGCCTTGTAAAACTCCTCATGTAAGCCTATGCATAACAGCCTCTACACACTTAGTGAGGCCTTGTAACAGCTCCTAGATGTTAATCATGTTTTTTGGCATCCACACTTAGCCTTTTCTGCGCTAGCCTCTGGTGTTTATCATGTTTGTGGCATATCCACACTTAGCAAGGTTCTACTCATGACGGCCTCTGTACACTTAGTGCCTTGTTCATGGTTGTGATTGAGGAGGGGTGTTGAGAAATATGCAATCACACTCATGTGACAGCCTCTTTGTATGGAGCAATAGGGCAAGACACAAGTAGTTTGATGTAGAAAGGATGCTTGAAATGCAGGATGCCTGAATCCCATAAGCACAGTGGAGAAAAAGGGAACCATCATGAGCCTATAAAGTGATGTACCTTCTTATCATTCATGTATGGAATACAACTGTACTTTTTTATTTTAGTAATAGTCAGTGTCATACTCAAGATTGTGTTTATGAGTCCAAGCTTCCATCTTGGAACCTAATTCACTTGAGTAACAATTGGTCTCTTCAATCTATGTCATCATGAACATTGTCTTTGTGTTCTATCTGTCATAGCCATGCTCTAGATCCGACATTTTAAACACTTTACTCTCATTCTTCCAATGGTTCTCATCAATGCCACTACCTCTTATAACCAGCACATCAAGATTGACAAACTCAATGGCAATAACTATCAAGTATGGAAGCTAAGGATGGAACTTTACTTATCTCAAGAGAACCTATGGAATATTATCAATGGCAAGGAAGATTGCCCTAAAAAAGAAGGAGTAGACAAGGAAGATTGGATGCAAAGAGATGCAGCTGCAAGAATGGAAATACTTGTCCATTGTGGAGATCGACAACTAGTAGGAACAATACCCACCACAAAAGGAATTTGGGATTTCTTCAACAATACCTATGAACACACAAATATTGTTTATCAAATAACCATGTTCAAAAAACTATCTACTACCACTGTGCATGAAGATCAAGTTGCCACTAAGCTCTAAGAAAAGTGGCAATCCCTGCTAGATGAAACCATAATATCTGGTTTAGTCATCTCTGAAGAACTACAAGCCATGTTCCTCCTCTCCTCCTTGCCTCTATCCTAGAGAGCTTTTATTACTACTCAAACCTCCACTGATAAACTCAAGCTTCAGCAAGATAATTAATAGAATAAAGCAGGAGCAAGTCACGAGAGATACTCTTTCTACTTCTTCTACTCAAGAATCCAAGGCCCTAGCTGTAATGCCTACAACCCAAAACATATTCACAAAAGAACTAAGCCCCTTCATCAAAAGCCCAAGTTTTCTCCTCGGTCTAACTTAAAAGGAATTATTGGTAATCCTAATATAGGCCCAAGTCATTTCAATCCCTATCCTTATCTAGAAACCCTCATTATCATCTCATATGTAATGTTTGCAAACGACAAGGTCATATCAAAAAGAACTGTCATCAAAAAAATAGATTCAACAAACATCACTCAAAAGGTCAAGCTCATTTTGTTAGCATTGGCAATTATGACATAGAAGAGCAACTAGAAACTATCATCAGCCTAGCCACAAGTGTTTGGGCACCTTCCTCAAACTCCAAAGAAGAATATGCATGGTTCCTAGACTCTTGAGAAACTCATCATATGACTTTTCATAAAGAATGGTTGGTCAACTCAAGAGAATCTTTGAAGAAGAAATCATTATCTGTACAGTCTCATAAGTTTGTTTAGCCTTGGAAATAACTTCAAAGAGATGTCCACCCCACTCAATGTTGCCATGGGGGACAACAACATTCAACAAGCTCAGGGCTATGGCACCATTCAAGTGAAGCTTCCCTCCAATCACATAATCAAGGTACATAAAGTCTATTATGTTCCCAACCTTAAGAAAAATATGTTAAGTATCAGTGAGCTCACTTCTCAATCCTCTCTCTTTGCTCACTTCTACAAAGACCAGTGCATCTTGTAGCTACTCTCACCTGCCCAAAACTAGGTCGGCTTTACACACTTGCCTATTCACTTCTACAATCTTCTACAAATGCTTCTGCTAACTCCACCTCACTCACAAGTACATCACAACACACTCTCCTATGGCACTCTCGACTTGTTCATGCCTCTCAAAATATTATCCAACAACTTATTCATAAAAAACTTGTCCTTGGCATTCCACTTTCCCTCTCCCAACTTCCATTTTATCAAGCGTGTGCTCTCAGTAAATCCACAAATCTTCCTTACCCCAAATCCTACTCTATTACAACTCAACCTCTTCAATTAGTACACTCGGACATTTGTGGTCCTATCAATCCTGTATCTCTCGCTAGAGCAAAATACTTCATGGTGCTCACTGATGATTACTCTAGATATACTATGGTGCATTTTCTCAAAAGGAAGTCACAAGTCTTCTCCAAGTTCCAAGAATACAAAGAAGCAGTCAGAAATAAGCTCGATTTATGACTCAAAGCTCTTCATACAAACAATGGATACATCAAATGAGCTCGAAGATTATTGCAAAGCTTTTGGCATTCAACATGAGCTTACCATACCATATCATCCACAGCGCAAAATGGAGTTGCCGAATGTAAAAATCGCACTTTACTAAATGCTAGATGAGCTCTGCTATCACTAGCTCATCTTGGAAAAGAATATTGGGAGGAAGCAATTGCTACAACAATATATCTTCAAAATAGGTTATACTCAAACTCTCTATACAATAGCACTCCTTACGAATTATGGTTTGGTCACCCTCCTAACCTATCACATTTAAAGGTTTTTGGATGCACTGCTTTTCTTGTAAATGTAAATACGGATCACAAATCCAAATTCTCTCCCAGAGCCACACAATTAATCTTTACAAGATATGGTGAGCCCTATGGTCACAAATCTTATCAGTTTTATGATCCACACAATAGGGTCTTCATTTATGGCAGGAGTGCCATATTTCATGAAGTTAATCTCTTTCCTGCAGGTTCTACCATTACACAACCTCAATCTATCCAGTCGCCCCATTTTCCACCACATCTTTCCAATCAACGTCCAACAATACGCCTGATGGGCCCACTATATCTTCTCTCACACAATCCTCTCTTCTTGTCCCCTCCCATACATGTGCTCTAGTATTCTCCTCTCCCTTATCCCATTTTAACTTTCCCGCAGCACTTGTCACATGTGGACAAACTCTAAATCCCACCAAAGCTAATTACTTTAACCTTACAAAATCTAATAAACCTTCCAACTCACATTTACAAGACCACATTGGCAACTTGGCGCCTTTCTCTGCGGTGAAAATAGTGCAAATCTAACCTGCAATAGCTATTGTTCCCCCTGCTCAACATGCCACATAGCCACACAGCAGCCCTCATCAGATCACAGGGTGCCACATTTGAAGACATAGCCACCACATCAGCAATCCATCAAGTTCACTCCTCATCCAGCTCCTCAAAAATCAACAACTGAAGCCTCTTCTCTCTTTGCAATTCCAAGTACCAGCTCTCGAACTGAATATTCAGAGCTATATACATCTTAGCAATCCCAAGTTCCCATCATTCCATTTTCCAAAGGCACAAAATCCTACATCTAAATCAATACCTCTTAGTCCACACACAAATACCTCCTCTTCTCAAAAATCTTCTCCATTCATCCCTGAACAACTTCCCACTGAAATTCTCACCAATCAAGCACCCTCAAACTCCCTTCCCAACCTTCAAATATTTGTCTGAAATGTCCTCCACTTCAAGTAACTCTTCTCCCATTGCTCTCATTGTAACCACTCTCAAACCCCCATCTCCAATTTCCCCTTATATGCCCATTACTATCTTTAGCTCTTCTAACTCCGAGAATGATGAAGTTATCTCCCTACAACTCCAATGTTACAAGATCTTACATTCATCTCCAAGTCAACATTGCCCTTGGACAAGCTTGATAGTCACCTCCAAACACCATTCCCAAGCCACCCAATTGCCCTTTCACCACTCAAGCACTTAGGCATCATGAAGCCTCTCAATGGCAAGGGGAAATGCTCAAAGAATACAAGATCTTCTTCACAACAATACCTAGACATTGGTCCCGCTTCCTCCTGGAGAATCTGCAATCAGTTGTGGCAAATGGTTACTTCACAAAAAGCTCAAACCATATGGCACTATTGACAAGTACAAAGCCCGACTTGTAGCTCATGGTTTCGAAGAAAATGAAGGCCTTCACTATGGAAATACATTCTCTCTTTCTATCTTTGACCTCCTTACGGGTATTAATTTCCATGGCTGCTCATTTCAAATTTATTCTCCATCATATTGATGTCAAAACTACCTTCTTACATGGTCACTTAGATGAGAAAATCTATATGTCCCAACCCCCAAACTTTGTTGATCCAAATTTCCCTACTCGTGTCTATTTATTGCATAAAGCCCTTTATTGCCTAAAACAAGAACCAAGGCAATGGTACACTCGCATTCATTCTCACTTGATACACCATGGCTTTAGACAGCTAGACACTGATCATAACATTTATATTCTTCGTCAAGGCAACACCGTTATTATCCTAGGCCTCTATGCTGATGACATTCCAATTCTCACCAACTCTCCTCATGCCATGTCCAAAGCCAAATCCATTATGTCCTCCCAATTTTCTATAACAGATTATGGTCCTATGCATTATTGTATTGGCATTGAAATTGAATAGATACCCACATCTATCAAAATGCATCAACATACCTACATTATGTTTATTCTCTCACGTTGCTCCATGTTCCACTATAACCCCATGGTCACGCCGCTTGCCCAAAATCTTCGAGTAAATCCATCCTCATCTCACTCTCTTTCAAATGAGCAGCCTCGTGAAATGGAAACAATTCCTTATATAGAAGCACTCAGATATCTCTAGTATCTAATTACTTGTACCCATCCAGATTTGTCTTATGCGTGGCATATTCTTTCCAAAGCCATGCATCAACCCACTTCTAAACATTGGAAGTAGATGAAACGTGTTTTAAGATACCTCAAGGCCATGTCTAATGTGGGGCTATGTTTTACCAAAGATAGCAATGATTTTCTTTTAAGAGCATATTCAAATGCAGATTGGGGTGGTGATCTTGCTACCCGAAGATCTCTCATCACCGGTTTTATTGTTACTCTAGCAAGAGGTCCTATCTCATGGAACACCAAACAACAACACTCAATAGCACTTTCCACTATACGGAAGCCGAATATGTGGCATGCAACATGGTTGCCTAGGAAGTTATTTACCTTAAGAAACTCATGGAGGATATTAGCCTCACCAAATTCCAATCTTCACTGACAACAAAGAATGTATCTCTATAAATTAAGTCTTAGACTATGCCATATTGATATGAGATATCATTTTGTACGTGAATTATTTGGAAATTTCCATATCATCCTTCAATATGTACCATCATGTGATAATGTTGTTGATTTCCTCACCAAACCAGTTCCCCACTTGAAGCATAAAATTGCCATGCAAATCCTTTGCATGCTCTAATGGGAAGGGGAGAATATTCTAGTTGAATTGAATGCGCTCTCTTTTTTTTTTGCAGATTTCCTATGGAATCCTTTTGAGGGGGGATGTTAGGATAAATGCTTGGATAAGATAAGGATATGAAAGTATACGGACAAAAGGATCCCATAGTTATCCACCTTGTAATATCTCACATATTTAGAGAAGAAGCTCGCCTACCTCATTTAATCTACCATGTATATATACAACTACTATTAATGAAATGATCAACTAGAGTTCATTCCATTTTATACATTGTCTCTATCTCTTTCTCTTATTGTGCATAGTGTCCTTTCATTTACAAATCCTCTAATTCATGGTTTTCACTACATGCAACAATATTGGCAATATCCTCATGGTCTCTAGCAAGGTGTCCTAAATCTAATGATAGCTCATATGCCATAATTTTGGGATCAAAACTTGCCAACACTAGATATTCACTATGGTTGCCATTGTTTTGCGGGTGTGTGAAGCTAACTATTTGCTAATACCAGTGGAGTACTAATACACAAGTTGCACTTGTACATGCAAGGTATAGAGTGTGGGCCTAACCATCAAGAGCCCTAGGTTGAAATCTTGATGAATCCAACTTTAGGCATTGCTTGGAGAGTGGAGTTTATTGCATTCATTCCATATGAAAGTGATAGTCAAGTATAATGCTTTATAGTAGTTGGGTAGGTAGCATTCTGCACCATTGTGCTTATGGGATCTAGGACATCTCTTTCTAGAGCATACATCATTTGTCATTTCTCAACACCCCACCTCAAATGATGAGTTTTTACACTTGCTGGCTTTTGCCCCCCCTTCATGATAACACGGCTTGGGAGACTAGCTCATAGGCAGCCTAGTCAAGTTAAAGCTTGAAACTTTACATCTTTGGCAAGGGTTTTTACAGAGCAAAACTCTAAGGGAAAAACATATGAAAGATACAATGAAAAATCCTTTTAGAACAATCTGTCAGAGTTGTTAATGGTAGTGGAAGCATCTTCTTCTTCTTCTTCATCATTCATGAATTGGTTTTGGTGGTGATCATTCTGCATCTACTATGCTCTTTTGTTGTGAAAACATTCTATGGCTATATCACTAATCTTACCACAATAATGACATGTCATCCAATTTTTTTGTCGGTGTTGAATCCTCGACCTCTTCGTTTGGGTCCACCAGCTTCTTTGGTGTATAAGAGATTTTCCCTAGATGATGGGATACCATCTTTTGCATTCTTGTTCTTCTGTTTGTTCTCTTCATCAAGAAGAGAGTGCTCAATATCTTTTAAGTGAGAGACTTGGAACATTATTTAGGGTGGACACAAGATTCTCATATGGATCCTTATTTACATTTGCAAGCAATACGGCTATTGCTTCATCTTCATCAATATTCTTTTTAAGAGTTACAAGCTGGGTTTGTAGGCTCTTGAACTTGTTAATGTGTATGGTCATGGAAGCACTGTCTTTTATATCCAGTTTATAAAACTGCATGAGTAATACTCATCAATATTCATAAGCTACTCACGCAAATCCTGAATTTTGTTTAGGTGATTCTGTATAGAATCACCCTCATCCATCTTCAATGTCTCATTCTTACCAGCAAACATCTGCTCCAAGGTCAGCCAAGCTTCTTGTGAAGAAGCTACACACCAAATGTGAGGGATAATAGACCGTTGAACTACCAATGCAATCAGTGACAAAGCCTGTGCATTCTGTGTATCCCATGCCTTTTGAGCTGCTGATCTTTGGGGAAGTGGCTAAACTAGAGCAAGCTGAACAGGCTAAGTTTCCCATTGTCCACGTCCTCCTAGAGGAGGAGTAGCAGAAGCCACAACTCTAGGCCTAACTTCTTCTCCACATATAGAGTCCCAAAGATTCTTTGCAATCATCACATTCTTCATCATGAAGGACCAAAGTGAATAGTTGCTACCATCCAACATGTCCTCCTTGGATACATAGGTAAATACATCACCTCCCTGATTTGCCATGATAATCAATGCCCAAAAAAGAGCAAAAGAGCAATGGCTTTGTTGGACCAACCTGGAAATCTCACAATTTCTAGAAATTACAGCAAATAGCTTGCTGCAATTAGCAAATTGAAGTACACTATGTCAAAATTGTCTGTAATGCACGCAGTCAAAGGTGCATTCAATGCTCAGCAATACTATAGAAGCAAAAACCCCAAAATTGCTTGCCCCAAAATGCTCAAAAATAGTCTATCTCTGATTGAAACCGTTGTACATTTGCCAATCTCTGAGCTGACAACAAAAGCCCCAAAATTTTGACCCAAAACTTCACAAAATCTATGCGTGAAATGTGTCCTAAACACTTACAAAAGTAGAGAGATGCTACCCATGCACAAGCCCCTTCTGGTGAATGAGATCTTAAATAAAAATTGACCAAAAATTTTTCTTTTACCCTCATTTTCACAGTTGGAGGTTGAGCTGGACTATCAAGCAATGCAAGCAGACTTGGCGGGTGCTGGTGAAGCTCAAGTTGCAAGTGGGCAGGCTGCGCACTAGACCGAAGTGGTGGATGGGCAACAGTTCAGGTGGTAGGCCACAAGTGCAGGCGATGCTATAGGCAAGTGTAACACATGATGTGGCGGGCGAGCAATGGGCACAAGGCGCAGGAGACAAGTCAGACGGGCGCTAGTGGGGTGTGGTAGGCGCAAGAAACAGGTCAAGGGGCGGCGCAGAAAACAGGACAAGGGGCATTGCGGCTATAGACGAGCGTTGCAACGAGCGCTGCTGCCACCACGCAGGGAGCTGGCAACATTTGGCATGGGGGGGCAGGAGCAATCTGGGCACCTGTTTGGAAGCACTAAAGGCCTCGTGATGGAGCAGACTGCTAATGGCGAATAAGTTGGACTGAATGCTAAGGAGTTGCAGCGTGAATGCTGAGGAGATGGGCTAGGTAGCGGGTTGCTCTGATACCAAATGTGAGAGGTGGTGAGGAGGATCGAAGTTCAACTAAGAGTGGAGTAGATAGTGTGGAGAGTGGAAGCACGATACCCAATGCAATAGACTAAAAGGTATAACATGAAAGTACAAGGTATAACCCTTAAACCTTAGGGTTGTAAGAGATTGTTCACACCCAAAGTGTGTGCAACACAATAAGTGCCCAAAAATGTGTAGCATAGGCACATAAAATAATGAGAATAAATCTAGGAAAAAAAACCTCTAGTACGGAGAGTAAAAAGTGCCCCAGTGTCCTATTGAGCTGACACTCCTTTGTGAGTGTAGGCTTGAGTGAAACCCAACAATTGATTGCTAGAAAACTTGTAGAATGAGATGAACAAAAATTAGATATACATAGTATCGAATGACTATTTACAAAAGGTGCTAGCAATGTTTTTATATTTTCCTAATTCATCAAATGTAAGAACTAAATTCCCTAAAGAACCATGATCCAATATTATTAATGCATCTTGGGATTGTTTGGATAAGGATGTAACTAAGGTTTTTCAAACAAAGATTATATTTGACAATTTTTTATAGATATAAAATGTTTTCATAACTTTAAGAACATGGAATAATTGCTATGAACTCAAGAACATGGAATAATTGCTATAAACTCAAGAGCATGAGCATCATTTTTATGGATAATAAAATGTTTTTGTGATTTTAAGAACATGGCATAATTGCTTTGAACTCAAGAGTATAAGTAGCATTTTTGGACTCAGTATCTTGTGTTTTATGGAGGTGTAACCAATTGGATGGTTTTACTCATGGTAAATCTTTCCCAAATGAAATAAGAAAAGGATGATGTGAAAACATTGAATAGAAACTTTAAAGCTTATTATGTTTGGGTTTAAAAGCATAAATTTGATCAAGTTGATAATGAGAAAAGATTGAATTGGAATATTAAAGGTTGTTTATTTGGCTTTTCAAGCACAAACCTTTGAGCTGAAGATTGAAGATTGGGCTTAGCTTAGATTTAATGGTTTTAGGAAAGGCGGTGATATACACAAATTTTAGGCCACCTATACAACAATTTTGACACATCCAAATTTTATTTTGATTATTTTCACATGGGTTAACTTATGCAAAGTTAATCTATACTCAATGTGCATTAGCACACAAGCCTCTAGGAATCTTAAGGATAGTACATAAACATTGCTTTCACATTTGAAAAGCCTCGATGATGTTCCCTTTATGGTTCCTTACAATGTGGCAATTCCTCTTAGCAACCAAAAGCTCCTTCATTGTATTGACTTGCACATATGAAATTATATGGCTACTTGGCATGGGAGAGATGCTATGAAACGAAATATCAAAAACAAAGAAAAAGGAGATGCCATACATGCTATAGACTTGTTAGGACTAAAGTGCACATATTCCTTGCTCAATAGGTCGTCAGGATTTCCAATTCATGTGTTAAGTCAAAAAGATGTTAGCATTAAGAGTAAGAGGGATGCCTCCTCAAACATATAACTTTGCAAATGGATTTGGGGAGACCAAATTGAAGGGGAAGAGGGGTGTCAAGTCAAAAAACATGTTATAAAACAAAATGGCAAGTTGCCACATGTGAGGTGGCATGGAGCCACTTTTGGCTCAGAGTAAGCAACAATGCCATGACTTGAATAATTCTTGTTACTTGCATAATTACTATCTTTCATTCGTCATTTCGACTCAACTTGGGCCTTCAAAAATCAAGCTCCAACTCATCTTATTAAGAGCTAGAGAAATTGTATATTGAGCTCATATTGGCCATAACATATTAATGTTATTTTGTTTGTGTTTATATTTGAAACCATGAATGTATATTATCCTCTTTATACTCTTTCAAAGTCACATTCATATTAATAGATCTTGCCAAATTGCACATATCATGCAAAAAGTGTAAATAACTAGAGTTGCAACTCAAGCTAGAAGCAAAAGTTAGAGCATTCCTTTTCTATTGGGTGTCACCATAGTGGCAAAAAGGGCTTGTCTAGCCTCCTTATGATTGGTCAAGGGAAAGTAAATTTGGATCCCTATACGATAAGATAGCCTCTTAACATCTAGAAACAATCACCTTGAGTTTATAGGTGACTTGGTTCAATATCTTGTTTGTGATAAACATCTTGTTTGTGATAATGTTTAATTTTTGTAACTCACAAATAAGACTACTATCTTTTAGAGATTGTATTACTCTATCTTAAAGGGTGTTTTCATTGTACCTAGCATTCACTTGTTTCTTGCTTTGGTCATGTGATTCAACTATAGTCCCCTGTATTTGAAGTGCTCATGATGAACCACAATGTATAAGAGAATTATATATGTTCAAATGATGGAACATATAGCTCTGTATAAGAGAATTATATATGTTCAAATGATGGAACATATAGCTCTGCATACTTGTCCTAGATAGATTTTTGTTAGAAGCCCTCCTAATCAAAATGTGTTGTAAACTATACTTTGCTTTCACTCCAATCCTTCTCCCAATCCCGCACTTTCCCTTGGCCCCAAGAAAACCCCTTTCTTTCCATTTCAACTTTACTTCCAACTTTACAATTGAAACCCCTCTAAGCAAGTTATTTATGTTGAGTCATGAAAAATGCACAACCATTGGTTTAAGCCAAGTAGTTGCTCTAACAAATATATTTTGCAAACTAAGCAACTTGCACAACCCCCCACCCCCAAGAAAAAAGAGATAATTAAGCTCCCTCCAATGACTCTTTATTTCCCTTGGTTGTGTTGTTTGCACCTTCCTAAGTAACTTCAACATTGTTGGTTGTGAAAAAACACAGCCGTCTATTAGACCTATAAGTTTCTTTAAGGAGAAGTTTTCATTATGCACCCTTTACTACATCTCCAAAACATTGAGAAGTACTACTCCCATTCCAACTTTTATTTCACCAACCAAGCAAAGAGCTCACCTCTTTACCATTATGTATATTGGGCCAATGAAGATGTTGCCATTGAAGACATCAAAGGGTTCAACTCCAATCTATCCTTGCGTGTAAGACTTGCCACTTCCTTGGGATGAGTCTTACAAGATGTTGCCATTGAAGACATCAAAGGATTCAACTCCAATCTATCCTTGCTTGTAAGACTCATCCCTAGGGATGACCAAATGTGGAAATCAAAGTTAGTTTTTATTGTTTTACATGTACCTTTGGAAATTGCTTCTTACATTCCCCTACTGTGTCAGCCATCATTTCTCAGCTTTCAAAGAACTTGCTCCGCCCTATTTTGGTTGCCCCAAAACATTTTTATATACCAACAATTTGCTGCTTTCAGAATACAAATTGACTGCAAATTTCTCAAGTGTGTGCACATGTTACACAGCATATTGCAAATAACTTATCGTACCATTGTACATCACAATATGGCACCACGTAGCATAGTTGAATTGGTAGTGTCTTGCTTCCTCTAGTTCAAGATGTTCACAGCACATGCCTCATTGAATCTGCTTTGAAGCCTCTGCCAGAAACTCTTTGCAAGTACTCCACCGCATGACTGACTAGATTGAGGAAAGGACTCACAATGCTAAGCACCTGGTGTTCGCAAGCCTTGTCTGATTGCCAACTCATAGAAGATCAGCAACTGAGGCACAAATCTACAACCACACCTTGCAACGGAAATCCTTTCATTTCTTCTCTACTTGACCAGAGGACCACACCTGGCAATGGCAACCCTGTTGCTGCTTTTCTACTTGACCAGAGGTCCATATTAATGATAAAGCAATCGGACAATCCAACATCCTAAGAACCTAAGAAGGCATAAGATCTTTCCACCAGGATTATTGCCTTTGTTCGTGACAGTGGACATTTCTGAGATTACACTCGAGAGATGTATAGAGCAAAACTCACTGCCATACATTATTTCCAGTTGACACTTGCAAAAACCAGTCACCAGTAAAGTGTACAGAAGTATGGAAGAATGTCACCTGTAAGTAACCGAAATCAGGTACCTAAACCTTCAAGAATTCATTCACAAAATAAAAAGGCCACTTGTATAAGGCATCCAAATTCCAGTTAATTCCGAAGCTTCACGTATAATACAATGCCTATGACAACTAGAAGCAAAGCAATAAGCCCAATCATTATCCATTTGTTGCGCCCCATTCTGCTAGCCATAGACTTCAAAATTTTCTTGCTTCTTCCGAGGTTGTCGTCCACTCCATGCAACTGATACAGTAAACTAGCAGATTAGAAAAATCTCAAATAGGACTAGGTAAAAATCAACTTACCTGTTGAAAAAGACTTGCTGAATTTACCATCAAAGTAAACAAACCTCAAATCGAACAGATAGGCCATAAACTCCCTCATTGAAAAACTCACGCACATAGAAAATGACCAACTCAGAACACAAATAAGCACTTTCTAGAACAGCACAAAACAAAAATGGTGCCTATTTGATGCAGGCACACCCAGCTACAAGTTACCTTGCCCAGTTTGTAAAAGAAGACAACATCAGGAAAATCCATTTTTCAGACATTGCCTCTCTACACACACGCATTGTCACAGAAACTAGAAAATCGCACTCAGCATCAGAAGATATTTAACTTTTAAGAGTTCACCATCCACTTTCTCATATCAAGTGATATAGCACATTCAATTTGATCTACAGAATTCGAAGCTAAGCCTGAAAAGCAAGAAGTCCAATATTTATAAAACCCAAGAAACTTTTTGAAATGCACACTTAAAACATTTTGCAATGCAGACCTGGTGTAACCTTAAACTAATGAAAGACGAGCTTTTTCAAGATTTTAAAGCAGAATTCCTAGGTTTTGTCTTTCTTAACTGAGCCTACTATATCAATCTATGGAGGAAATTCCAGATTGTCCCTTATGAGTGACACCTTCTCTTACTATTCTAGACCTCTATTTGGCCCGCATTCTTTACTGACAAAGATAACTTACAAAGTCATCTGACACAGTATACATCAGGAAGCTAAATTTTCAAACATTAAAGACATTAAATTATAGGGCAAAAGCCAAAATTTTGAGAGTCGTGAAGTACTATCAATTCAACGAACCGTATCTGTTGCATGCAAGAGAGTTTGGCGTTGCTGATGCAAATCCTGAAGTATAGAGACACCCAACTCTTCTGTTTCCAACATCACTCTTTTACTGTCCTTAATCCTGTCACCTGATTGGTTCAGTCTTTCAGTTGATCCCAGCAATCTTTGTCGTTGGTCCATGGAAGCCTGCATTTGGAAAAAACAGAATTTTCACTGCTCCAAGTGAACTTGATATAATCAAAGGTATCATAGTCTCCATAAATGCAAAAGGTAAGAGACCCCTTTGCTCTCAAAGCCCTGAGGCTTGCAGATGCAAGGCAAAGAAGTTTAATTCAGATAGAAGAGAGTCTGTATGTCAATATTGTGACACTAAAGGGAATTAAACAAGTTTCCTTTGTTAAAAGGCAGATACAGAAATTCTTACAATGCCCTTTTCCTGTAAAAAGCTAATAACAGTAACTTTAATTAACACAAACCTTTTAAGGCTTTATCCATATAGCCCAATGGTCCATAAATGTTACTAGCTGGTCATAGTAATGCGGCATGTGGCTTCACATTGTCTATTTTTGCAAAATATTTTAAAGCAGCTGATAATAAAATATTTTACCTCTAACACAGTGACAGTCATAAACTTGAAATAGCAGAACAAACCTCTTACAGTGTAGGACTAGAAATATAACAGTAGGTCTATGTAATTGTGGAAACCTAACCCCTGATATTTCAATGCACGTTTCCATCACAAGATCCATTGGAACGGGAATGTTTGTATCTCACAGAAAGCAAAAGGACTTGATATTTCCTGTAGGTCTAGGTGGAAGAACTATTATACCCAGCATTCTAGAAATGTTTGGAGCTTGCCTTCTCCATGATCTTTGTAGTGACGGGTTAGGCACGGAGATTGGGACAAACAGTCGTTATGCACAGTGAGAGATAGAGAGAGTGAGAGAGAATAGAGTCAAGAGTGAGCACGTTTTTTTTGGTACAATGACGAGAGTGCACCTTTAGGTTTTTAGATAGATATATGTATGTAAGTAAAGTGCTAAGGGTGTGTTCACACCCAAGCACATTTAAAAGGCACGAGGCGTTTATTCCCAACAACCTCCCACCTAAAGGCAATGTGCCTTAAGAGGAGAAAAGAATCAGCTAAGTCTAGGTATGTACAAAGCTGAAATACATATATCTATCCAACTCCCATCATCTGTCCGGCAATGAGCAAACCGCTTTGCTGGAAGACCCTTCGTGAGAAGGTCTGCAGGGTTATCATATGTATGCACTTTGACAAGCTCAATGCTCTTACTGTCAAGACTCAAGTACATCTCTAATGAAGTGGTACTTCACCTGTATGTGCTTTGTCTTTACATGAAAGACAGGATTCCGTGCTAGCATGATAGCACTCTGACTATCACAATGGAGAACAAGTAACTCTGAGATGCCAAGCTCTCCCACCAGACGTGAAAGCCATAAAGCCTCCTTGTATGCCTCAATGGTAGCCACATACTCTGCCTCTATAGTAGACAATGCAACACACTTTTGTAGCCTAGAGATCCAAGAGACTGCTCCTCCTGTGAAAGTAAACACATACCCAGAAGTGGACTTCCTGCGGTCCGCATGACCAGCATAGTCTGCATTCCTAAAGCCAACAACAAATGCCTTCTGCTTTCCAAAGCAGATCTCTTGTTGAGTTTACATACCATTTTTTATTTCCCTTGTTCAACAAAACCTTCAGGCTACTGCATATATATGTCTTCATGCAGATTACCATGTAAAAACGAAGTCTTTACATCCATCTGTATGAGCTCCATATCCTCAACTACAACCAAGCCCAAAATGGTTCTCAATGTCGTTAAGAGAGAAAATCTCATCAAAGTCAATTCCATGCTCCTGCTTGTACCCCTTTGCAACCAATCTTGCTTTGTACTTTAGTGAGGAACCAGAAGTAACCATCTTGTAAACCCATTTGCATGGAAGGGTTTTTTGCCTTTAGGCAACTGCACCAAGTCCCAAGTGCCATTTTTTTCAAGAGATTCCATCTCTAACAGCATGGCTTTATACCATTTCTTGTTGTCCTGTCTGTCCATTGCTTCCTTGAAGCAAGACGGTTCACCACAGTTTGTCAACATGACATAATCAGCCACATTAATTGGACCATGAACAAATCTGTTAGGTTGTCTAGTAGCCCTAGACAATCTCCTAACCCAATAGTCATTGTTTGCTGGTTGTTCCTGCAAATTTCCATTTTCAGCATATTGTCCTGGCATTTCAGCCTGCAAATCAGTATTAACAGCTTGCTATCTTGGCTATTCCTCCACGTGTAATTGCTCATTTTCATGAGCAATAGCTGGCTGATCATTTCCTGCATTTACAGGTTCATTTACAACAGGTATTTGCTGTTGTACAGCAAGCACATTTCGTTGTCCAAAAGATATTTCTTCCCGAAATACAACCCTACGGACCTCCTCAGTCTTTTTGGGCTTTTCTTTTGTACATGCGATCTTCTCGGAAGATAACGTCATTGCTGTGTACTACTTTCCTTTTCTCCGGATCCCATAATCTATACCCCATTTCACCCTCGTCACCATATCCTAGAAAAATGCATTTACACAACTTTGGCTCAAGTTTGCTGCGTTTTTCTTTACGAATGTGCACAAAAGTCTCGCAGCCAAACACTTTCAGATGAGCACATAAAGGTGGCTTGCCCGACCACGCTTCTTGGGGAACTCCCCCCCTCCCCCAAAGACCTGTTTGGCGACCAATTAATTAAGTGAATGGCTGTCATAACAACCTGTGCCCAAAAACCATGGGATAATGCTGCATGAGACAACATCATACGGACCTTATCCTGTATGGTCCGATTCATACGCTTTGCAACTCCATTTTGGGGCAGATTATGAGGGGCAGTGAGCTCTCTCTAAATCCCTTTGCTATCACAAAATGCCTGAAAGGCCTTGGACAGATATTCTCCGCCATTATCAAAGTGAAGACACTTAAGTGTCTTATCTGTCTGATTTTCAGCCAATGCCAAGAATTTTTTAAACTTCAAGCACTTCATCCTTGCTACAAATAGGGTAGACCCATTCTTTCCGTGTAGCATCATCGACAAAGGTGACAAAATATTTCTCCCCCTAAAGATAATACTTGCATTTGACATACATCCGAATGTACTAACTCTAAAGGAGAAGATTTCAAAGAAAGAGACTTTTTGTGAGACGTTTGTGCATCTTTGCCATAAATGCAATGATCGCAATGCTCAAAATTAGCATAACGAAGGCAAGGCAAGTAACCCAAACGAGAAAGCAGTTTCATTTCTGCTTGACTCATGTGTCCCAACCGGCCATGCCACAGAAACGCTTGGCTGCTTGGTCACGACAACAATATGGTCACGCACACTAGATACATGAAGTGGATACAAAGTATCACTATTGCAACCTCTAGCAATAACCCTAGATCCCTTACAAATCTTCCATTTTCCATCACCAAAGGTGGTATGAAAACCATCATCATCTAGTTGCCCTGTGCTAATCAAGCTCTTCTTGAGCTGAGGTACATGCCGTACATGCTGAAATGTAAAGACAAAGCCATGTTGAAACTGCAACTGCACATTGCCAATACCTGAAATGTCACATGCATAGTTGTCCCCAAGATGGACAACACTATGTCAACCCCCTGTATAGGTGGAGAACCACTCACAATGAGGGATGGCATGAAAGGAAACACCTGAATCGAGAATCCAGGTATACATGTCATCATCTATATCTGCAAGTAAAGCATGTGCACCAAAGTGTGAAGAGACTAAGAGTACATCACTCCCACTGTCACTGTCATGAGTGACTACATTCACCTCTTTAATTTTTACACTGCTCTTCTTAGGCTGACTATCCTTCTTTTCTTCCTTGCTATCATCTATCTTCTTGCATTTTCCTTTCTCTTTCTTCCATTTGTAGCAATCACGTTTGAAGTGACCCTTCTTACCACAATGATGACGTTCAACATCTTTGCCATATACTTTACTGCATCCCTTGCTATCATATTTTCCCTTTTGTTGTGGTCTCCCCCTAGTATGCAAAGCACTGGAAGACTTACTGGATGCATCATTCTACCGATTCATCTCTTTCATAAGTAGAGCACTCTCTACATCAGCATACAAAAGAATTACATTAGCTCATAGCAATCCTGAATGTATCCCAACTCTCTCGTAGTGCAAAGCAAGAAAGTAGCCTTAAATTCCTCATCAATCATGAACTTCAAGGCAACGAGCTAGCTGAAAATGGAGTTAAACTCACTCAAGTGAGTAGACATTGCTGTACCCTCTTTCATACGCAAATCCATAAGCTTTTTCAGCCAATACATTTTGCTTGCAGCACTCTTTTGTGCATACAGTTCTTCTAGTCTAGTCCATATAGCATATGCAAAATCCAAACCTTCAATGTTGAACAGCAAGGCATCAAAAATTGATAGCTCTATGGTTGAGCGTGCAAGCTCATTTAACTCATCTCAATCGTCCTATTCCATGTCGGCGTGCTTTACCCCTTTGGTTTTGATCGGCTTTGCCTGCTTCTTTTGCAACAGGATATTGTAGCACTACTTTTGCCAAACTACAAAGTTATGTGCACCTTCAAGCTTCTTTATGTGCATCAGATTACTGCTGTCATTGCTGCCAGCCATGATTTGCAGCCCAAATGTGACCAACAAACAGCAAATGCAGGCCCAAAACTGTCACCCAAGTGAACAAGATACAAACAAGTACCAATCAGCAATAAACGACCACACAGAAGCACAGATTTCAGATCTGTAAATAAATTTTCAGAAGCACCAAACCATGTACTACAGCGTTATCCAACTGATTACAGCTGTTCCAAGGGCATATGCATCACATTACATGAGAAATCCCAAAATTTCAGCTGCAATTTCTATTGTACATGTAGCCACGGGCATAAAATTTGACACGTACGGTCAAAAGCCCCAAAATTTTTGTGCTCAAAGCATCAACCACACATCTGCATTTTCTCTAGGATGCATAGAACAGGCCAATTTTGCCCAAAATAGAGCAATTTCAGCAAAACCCCCAAATTTTACCAAGTATTGATGTCCAAATTGTGTGGAATTCAACCTGCATGTACATAAAATGACCAAATGATGCACAGATTTTGCCCAAACTGCAAAAGCCCCTAATTGCGCGGGGTCCAATGTCCATCAATGTCGAGAAATTGGGTAAATTTCAGCCCAATTTGCGCATGTACATAAAAAGCCCCAAATGTCAGGGACAAAATGTCACAAAATTCCTGCAATTTTGAGACAAATGACCTTGCTCTGCATCACAATCCCCAAATCCGGGAAAAACCCCAAATTTTTGGGCCAAGTTTGCACAGATTTGGCCTTTTGTGACTGGCGCGCGAAACCCCGTCAAGAAAGGGGTAGAAGTTGAATTTTTTCCTGTTTTTCTTTTAAAAAACGATTTATTTTTTTAAAATGTGACGAGGTCCGTTGACCCCATGCAGGTCGCCGACGGGACGTCGTCTGCAGCTATTCACCATGGACCACCATTGCGGACTGCAGCCCCATTACACGCTGTCCACTACACGCTGGTCCTCGTCAGCTGTCACTTGGTCGCCTTGCAGCGCACCAACTGCTGCCCCTGTCACCCGTTCCGCGGCAGTCGACTGTAACACGCCTGTTGACTGTCTGCTCGCCTGAGCCTTATCACACAGCTATCGTCTGTCACAAACTGTCGCATGCCTTGCAACACTTTCTGCTCACCTACGACTTGCCGCTTGATTCAGGCTACAGCTCCCATCAATCATCTGTTGACTGGCATCACGACTGCTTCTCCTGCACACAAGCCTGCCTTCGACTTGTCTCGCCTACTTGCTCGCGAACTCTGAGAGGCACAAATGCCTCAACCGTAGCTCTGATACCAGTTTGTAGTGATGGGTTAGGCACGGAGATTGAGACAAACAATCATTATTCGCACTGAGAGACAAAGAGGGTGAGAAAGAACAGAGTCAAGACTGAGCACGTTTTTTTTTGTACAATGACGAGTGTACCTTTAGGTTTTTAGATAGATATATATGTGTAAGTACAAGTGCTTAGGGTGTGTTCACACCCGAGCACATTCAAAAGGCATGAGGCCTTTATTCCCAACACTCTTAACCTTGAGGAAAATCCATTGTTTCTACCCAAGCTGGCCATAAGTCCCTGTAGTCATTAGTAGGCAACCAGAGAATAGATGTACCATCTGATATCCATGTAGTGGTAAGGTTTGGTTGGGAAGCTGATTCCATGCAAGCAACAATGTGAATGCTGGAAGTTGAAACCCTCTAAATCAAGATCATTGGGAGCATGGTTTATCGAAAAGCACATACCAAAAAGACTTTCTACATTCATTAGTCACAATTGGAAGTCCCTATTCTATGGCTCAGCTCACTGCATCTCATAGTCATACCAAGAAATGATGCTGTCAATTAGCTCCCATTTGTGGTGGGGTCCTACGATCCCTCTACCTCTGAAAAATCATTAAGTGGAATGACTTTGGACGGATAACTAGATGTATGAAAGGTTGAGCTCCCCTTGAAGTTATCGTGTCCACAAGTCTCTTTAACCCATGCCACTTCTCCCAAGTTCACTATTCTCTCTCCATGAATGCATTGACAAACCAATTTGAGGGCTTTCTGTTAGAGATGTCATTCCTTGGACAGCAGTATTGCAGCAGGCAGTACGGACAGTGCAGTCAATGCCACGTCAGCAGTCGGCCAAGTTTTCTATGCAGTCGGCTGCATTAAATGCAGCCCGCCGACCTGCTTCTAGTCATTTTTGGTGGTATTTTCTCTGCTACTTATAGCGGTCCAGTCCAGCATTTGGACACATTCTGATCTTGAGATCTGACAGAGACAGACTGCAGAGATGGACAGCACCCAGGCTGACGGAGATCGAGGTCCTCAAGGCAGAGACACACAGATATTTTCTCTACACCCGTATATATTTCTGCATTCCTATACAGCAAACTACACTGCAGATTTTCTGTGTTACATTGTCTCCTTTTCTCTCTCTCTCTCTTCTCTCTGTGTTCACTCTCTCTCAGTCTTTGTCCTACGCTTCTGCATCGCTGCACTCTTACACTTTCCTCAAGACCACTTGAGCTACAACCCTAATCCTCTACTTGTTGCAGCCAGCATACTCTACCAAGTCAATCTCCTATCTGTAAATCTACCTTTGTTCTCAACAATGAAGTGAAAGGAACCTTGACTTCAAATGGCTATCACCAATAGCAGGGAACCTTGACCTCCAATGGCCATCATCACAACGACACATCCTCTCTAGAGAAAAGATCTAACCAAGCTTCTAAAATAGGCAAGTCTCATCCATTCATCTAGAATGCATCACAAATAAGCCACAACACCAACCAACTCAACATTTTCCACTAAGGAAGATGAGACTTTGTTCATGTGAACCCAATCTATGATTTGACCTAATTATGCAAATGACCAATAGGGTTGGGGCCTCTCTTGGACAAGTAACAAGAAATGGAGGTCATTTGCTACGAATTTGACCTCAAAACTTCTCCTTCAATCTCTCACTCCAATCTGGTAGAAATCCACCTCATGCTCAAGTTCGAGTGACCATCCAACTCTAGTCTAATCTTCAACCTCCAAAGCAACAACTTCTTTTGTTGGCAGTTTGGACACCTCCAAGATGAGCACCATCTCAAGCAGGCACATTGAGTAGCAGCATGGGCACTAGGGACCATGAAGTCAAAGTCGAACAACCTACATGGCATCATGGGCAGCATGCGAAGGGCAGCACACCAATCAGGCAACGAGCAGGAGTAGCACAAGTAGGACTAACACGACAGACGAACTGCCCAGTACTCGTATGCATACATCTGATAGTGGCTAGCACACCAAAATAGTGACCTCATGGCCAATCGTTTTCCTCCTGTTTCAGGGCTGTCCGAATTTTTGTTGAGAAACCACTTCTTTAGTTTACACACTTCATTTAGGGTTTCACACTGATAGCCTAAAAAAGGGCGAGTGTCCACATTTTGGCCACTTTTTCAATGGGTGCCTACACAGTAGTGCTCACCCTAGACAACTTATGACTCTCTCAATCATTCTTCACCACCTTCTTCGATCACCAACACTTCCCTTCTCTCACCAGCCCCTTCCACTACCCTCACACCCCTTCAGGAGGACATTGCAGTTCATGGCTCGTGGTTGCCTTCACCCTTCCTCTTTTGCTTCAAGTGCCTTGTTCCATCATAGGCCTTGCATTTGGAGCATCTTCCACCTAGCGTCACCATCATCTGCTTGCGTCAACACCCTTCTCCTTCAAGCTCCACCTTCACCTGCGTTTTTCAATCTCGAGGCATTCTCCTTGCCTGGCGTCATCATCTCCAGCTTGGCATCAGCATCCTAGCCTCTGGCAACAATCCACATCACCGAGCCTCGGTGATTTTATCACTCGTCTATCATAGGGGCTGCTAGGACACGTTTTTGCAGCCTGGCTTCTCCTCCATCACCCAGCATCACTCATCTGTCTCAAAGGCTACTAGGACGTGTTTTTATAGCCCAGCTCATCCTCCATCACCTAGCATCATTCATCTGTCTCAAAGGCTACTAGGACGTGTTTTTGCAGCCCGGCTCATCCTCCATCATCTAGAGTCATCATTATCCACCTAGTATCAACATCTAACTACTCTCCCTACATTTGACAGCACCAATACTCTGGGATCTGCGTTTCGCTGCCTAGGTCACTCCTCGGTATTAGAGGACTGCGGTTCACTCCCTCGACAGTTGGTGATCATCTTCCACATCTCCAACAGCATTAGAGGATTGTTGTTCGCTCCCTTGACAGCTGTCTAACACATTCTAGTGATTACTTCCATAGCCCACTGCCCGGAGGACTACATTTCACTTCCTTCACTATGCAGATTTCCCACAAGTGTTGTTGCTAGATTTAGACAAGACAATGCAATTATCTTTTTCAGCTCTGTTGTATCAGATTTTCTTCTCATAGCATGATTCAGTGCATCATCACCATGTTCTTGTTTCAAAGTTTCTCTTCTCTCTCAATATTTGCCGTACACACTGTATTACTCCCCGTAAACCCTATGTCTCTCTACATTGTCACTTATTTTGACATGATATGAGAGCATACCTATTATTTTTGGCATGGTATCAAAGCATACCTGTTATTTTTGACATGGTATTAGAGCACATGAGCTCGAACAACTAAAGACCCTATTCACTAGAGAAAGCACAAGAGCTCAAAGAGCTAAAGACCCTCTTCACTAGAGAAAGCACAAACAAGTTGTGGGTTCAGCATCATCTATTGATTTCCCTTTTCATGGTATCAAGAGCATAGGAGTTCAAGGAGCTAAAGACCCTGTTCACTAGAGAAAGCACAACAAACAGGTTACGGGTTTGGCATCATCTACTGATTTTCCCCTTCATTTCCGCTACATCACTAGGAGACAAATACCTTTCTCTTCCTCTCCACCCACCCTCCCTTTTATAGGTTGACACTCTAGTGCTATGACTTCTCCACAAGCAGATGGATAGACCCTTGGGTGCTCCTCTTCTGGCATCACTAGAACCCCCGAGCCCCAGCGATGCTTGCCACCATGGGCCTTTGCTCCTTACCCCACCAAAGTATATGAGTCCGCCCCTCGGCACTCGTTGTGTCATCTCTCCCTTCAAGGCCACAAAGTTTATTATGCACCAACTTTCAAATTTTTATACTCAAGGAAATAAAATACATCCGATGCGCACTAAACCCTTTCGAGCCACAAGAAGATCGATTGGTACCACGACCTCCTTGTGACCACCACAATGCACTACGGAGGTTGCTTCTACTTCTTCTAGGATTTCAAGAATGCCACCTCGACCACCCACGATTCTGCAGTTCGCTCCCCTGAGAGAGAGTGATTGGTTGGATAGAGTTCCCTCAACAGTGTGCTCCTTCACGAGACAATGGTTGTTCGACACCTTCTATTACTTCAGCTCCACAGTCCACTCCACTAAGAGACAATGATTGTTGCCTACCCTTCGCTCAGCCTAAGCCTCCCTTTTCCCCACTCTCGACTAGTCAAGTTCAAGAGGCCACCTCTAGGAGTTCTTTGATATCTTCGATACCCCAAATACCTTCTTTGGCACGACTGGCAACACTTTCTTTGCCATCAAATGATTCGGAGTCCATGATCCATGAGTGACTAGATTCTGTATCTCATAGAGGGGGCTTCAGAGAGGGATATAGTCTCTTTGCCCTTGGAGGGGACTTCTTCGGCTTCAAAGGGAGCCCTTACACCACCCTTTGAGGAGGACTACCTACTCATTCTAAAGTTTGTCACCCTGCATTTACTCTTTGGGGATGACTGTCCTCAAGCAGTCGTTTCTCCTCCTAATACCCAAAATCTTCAAAGACCACCTAGATCGAGGCCTTTGAGATCCAGCCGCAACTTGGTGACGAGGCCTTCGAATTCCTTCCAACATGAGTTACGGAGCTAGTGGCTTCTCTCCCGAGATGGAGTCAAGTTATACAATCATCCTGTCTATTGTTCCTTACTACAAGTTACCTTTCATACGGCAATCTCGAATCTCGGAGATCCTCTACATTTTCATCGTCTCTCTCCGCTTCTCTTTCTTCATCCCTTTTTGGGCCTGAGAGGGGGCGTTGAGAAACCACTTCTTCAATTTACACACTTCATTTAGGGTTTCACACTAACACCCAAAAAGGGGCTAGTGTCCACATTTCAGTCACTTTTTCAATGGACGCCCATGCAATGGTGCGCCACCCTAGACAGCTTATGTCTATAAATAGGCAGTCACTTCATTCATTCTTACCACTCTCTTCAGTCATTCTTCACCATCTTCTTCGGTCACCACCACCACTCTCTCACCAGCCCCTTCCACTGCCCTCACACCCCTTCAAGAGAACATTGCGGTTTGTGGCTCATGACTGCCTTCACCCTTTCTCTTCCACTTCAGGTGCCTTCATCAAGCCTTGCGTTCGGAGCATCTTCCACTTGGCGTCACCATCATCTACTTAGCGTCAGCACCCTTCTCCTTCAAGCTCCACCTTCACCTGCATTTTCCAGTCCAAAGGCATTCTCATTGCCTAACGTCATCATCTCCAACTTGACGTCCACATCCTAGCCTCTGGTGACAATCTGCATCATCGAACCTCAGTGATTTCATCGCTCGTCTATCATACGTGCTGCTAGGACCTACATTTTTGTAGCTTGGCTTCCCCTCCATCATCTGGCATCACTCCAATGCAATTATCTTTTGAGCTTTAGATCCATTGGATCAACTTTTCACCAGTGCATCATCACCATGTTCTTTGTGTTTTTTAGTTTCTTCTCTCTCAGTGTTTGTTGCCGTACACACTCCGTTACTCCCCACAAACCCTACTCTCTCTGCACTGTCACTTATTTTGACATGGTATGAGAGCATACCTATTATTTGTAACACAGTTTTGTAGCTTTGATGGTACAGATAAGGAGCCTTCTCAATACTCCTCCGAACGGCAGCAAGATTATAGTGCGGATCGTGAAGAACAGAGGTGATCTAGCCCGTTTGTTCAGAGACTCTCTCCTTCCCGTTCTCTCCATGTCTCACATGTTGGGAATAAAGGCTCACTGTGCCTTTTAACGTGTTTGGGTGTAAACCCACCCTTTCACTTTTGTACTTTATATATATTCAAAACCTAAAATGTGATATACAAGTCTTCATACCAAACATCAAGTGTCGTGCTCACTCTCTCACTCTACTGCTCTCAACTCTCTGCACCTTCACTCTCAGCTCAAGTCACGTACAACCTTCTCAACAAACTGGTATCAGAGCGCACACGCTGTGCACGCTTCCCGAAGCCAATGACGGTCAACAGGCTGCGTGACAGGCGAGCAAGAGCTTCAGACACCAATCGTCAGTGTTTGGCAGGTGCATGAGAGGCAATCGATAGGCGATAGGTTGACGCAAGCCAAACGGGACCTGCACGCAACTAACCAGTTCACACATGACCAGGCTCAGCGTCCATGACGCAACCAAGCCAATGCAATAAGGTGACAGGCTCAGCGCAGACGAGCAGCACTGACAAGACATGTTGCAGGCAAACGATGGACGGGAGACCCCGTGTCCAATCGGACACCCAATTGCCAATTGGACCAACTCTAGTCCAATCGGACCAAACTTTAAGTCAAACTAGATCAAAAGCTCCAATCAAACCGTCCAACTGCCAGAGTCGACTGGACGAAACGAGACACGACCGAACAGGGACAGCACGTGCTTCAGCAGGCGCTCTAACGGGACAGGCGGTAACCAAACAAGTCTTTAGGAGGGAGTTCCCCAAGAAGCCTGGTCGGGCAAGCCACATTCGTATGCACACTTGAAAGTGTTTGGCTACGAGGCATTTGTGCACATACGCAAGGAAGAACGCAGCAAACTTGAGTCAAGTCCTATAAATGTATTTTCCTTGGATATGGTGATGAAGGTGAAATGGGCTATAGATTATGGGATTCCAAGAAAAGAAACGTAGTACGCAACAATGATATCATCTTCCGGAAAGATCGCATGCACAAACAGTCTAAAAGAACAAAAGAGGTCCGAAGGGTTGTATTCTGGGAAGATGTATCAATAGGACAGCAAAGAATGCCCGTTAGACAGCAAAAAATACCTGCTGAAAATGTCCCTAAAATTGCAGGGAATGATGTTGTAAATAATTAGCAGGATCTTGCCCATGATATCCCACAAATTCAGTAAGAACATGTGCACTTGGAACAACCTAAATCAATTATACAACAAGCTGTACCTGCAGAACAGCAAGCACCACCACTACAACGCATTCCCCTTCAAGAAATTAGCTCCCTTTCGAAACTTTGAGGACTCGATGAAGTTCCCCCCTGAATAGACTCTATCAAACTGCTAAATGAAAGTCAAAGCTTTCAATCTATCTTGTGCACCATTGGAGGACTCAAACTTCACTGCTTTTCCACCCTCATCATGGTCTTTTGCTGCCCCTTTGGATATCAAGTTGTCATATACGAGGTGATGCAAAAAGGGTGCATTTGTTGAATTCACATCAAAACCAACATCAAACGAAGCATTTCCATAACCAGCACTCATTCCTTGAGCCCCGTAAGCATTCGGTGGTGCAAGTGCATTACCAAACATGCTACCGTATGCCCCAAGCATCAAGCCAATGCTAACATACATAGGATTTTGCACATTTTCAGCTATACCCAAATACATTGGGCCTTGCACACCATGCATTTTCTACTGCATACCATAGGGATATGTGCCATACATTCCCATATGCATTCCTTGTCCAAACATAGATTGAAAAATCATGATACCACCAAAGTATCTTGGTGGCCCCATCATAGCATACACACCCGGCTATCCAAAATCCATTAGATTGGCACTTCTATGATGGCCTTGCATTTGCATTCCTTGCCCCGTAAGTACCAACTATTTTGCTTCACTAGTATCTTTGGGAGCTTCAAGTGAAGGCTTTGGCATTACCTTCCATGCACCTTGCTATCCTGAAGGTGTGGAAGATGACTTCGTCTTCTTACCCTTGTTGTCCTTCTTCGAAGTATTCAAAAATCAAGAAAATTGTGAATCCTTTGTCAATTCAACAAAGAGATTTGCTATTGTCCTCATCCGATTCTTGAACTGGTCATCAAATTCCTCTTCACTTTGTTGGTCATCAACCTCATTATGCAATAAGGTCCTGGATCCTACCCAACAGCAACATTTTCAGCTTTCTGTCCATGGTTTGAGCCCTACTGTCCAAGATCGAGCATTGCATTTCCTTCTACCCCATGTGAGTGTCCATATTGAGAGGCATCATCACTGCTTGATTCCATCTCACTATATGAAGACATATTACTGTAATTTCCCAACTGAGAGCAAAAATTAGCACTAGCACAAAGCTTTGGCTTGCAATCAGGTACCTTGGGCCCACCAAATCAAAGGGATTGAGTGGTATCCACGCAATGGAACCATGAAACCAGCCTTCCTTCTTGGAGAGGGTGGTAATTTCCCTAATCAAGCACTTAATCACAGCAATCAGCAAGTGAATATAAATTGAATGCACAATTTACCTAAACAATCTTGGACATTGGACACCTTATTGGCCCCAAAACTAGCGTCCCTTTCAGTATTTATTTAACTTCAATTGCCAATTGATTGATTACAAGCCAAGATTCCACAATCTTCTTGGCTAATCCAAAAGCCCTTTGCTATTCCAATAATCAGTAAACAAATTAGGCAATTTGCCCTTTGATTTTCATCCAAAACTTGCTCTAATTGGACACCAATGGGAAGTTTACATTGGATAGCTAGGCATCTAAAATCCCTAACAATACAACAATTTGCAAGTGCTGATTTCAATATATGATGCCTACTATTGGCACGAGTCTCAAGGTGGATGCTAAACCCTAATTTCTATAGAAATTTAGGGTTTACAGCAAAAATCTCTCTACTATCTACCAAATATGGCTGAGAAATGTTGAGATCTCCTAAGAATGGACTGGAATAGGTGAGAAAATACCAAAGAGAGAAAATTCGGAGTTTCCACATGAGAAAACCCCTAAATCTGCCTAAAGTCTACACCAATCAACATCTAATATTGTTGCCTGCTGCCTAGAGCCTCCAAAATGCTATCATCTACTACTGAATGTTGTCACCTGCTACTACTAATGAAGGTCGTCCTGTTGTCGCCAACTCCAAAATGGCTCCTATTTGCTGTCTCAACCTCCAATGGCTGTGTTCTCTGCAAAAAATTGAACCAGCAACCCTTTCTCTCTTTCTCAAGCTCCAAACTAACTAAATAGCTAAGACCCAACCCCCAAAAACGTTTTCTCAATTTGCATAGGCATTTTTGCCAAGTGGTAGCCTTCTAAACCCATTTTCCAACTTTATCCAACCATTCAATTTACAGAAGAGCAACGCATGATTATCCAAGCTACTAAAAAACACTTGAAGAAAAAATGATTCCTTTGAGAAGTTGGCTTCCGTTGAGAAGCTAATGCACAAAAAGGATCAATCTATCTCACAAGAAGTGGTTGAGATTCTAGCAAAGAAAGGGGAATCTTCTACAAGGAAAGAAAAAGCGATAGAGGAATTATAGTTTTGTGACTTGGCAAACTTGCGTGAGATGATGACATAGATAGGGTGCATGAAGGTACAAATTAGTGAGCTCACAAAATTAAATAATTCTAAAAATTGCTTTCAGACCTTTAAACTCGTTACCCTACCCAATTTTAAATATATATATTAATAATTAAATTGGCTAGGTCATTTGCAACCTAGAGTGATCCCCAACCTCTATTCACCCTTAGACTAGCATTAATTAATTAATTAATGCTAGTCCCTAGTGTCACCACTAATACTTATTGGCCATACAACTATCCTAGGGTCAAAATTGACACCAACTAACCACCAAAACCCAATTGGCATAACTTATCACAACTTTTGCCTTTGGCATCCATTGTACCCTCGAGATCCTTGGCCTATTACCATGAAATAACTGACCATGTGCATCACATATGATAGAAAACCTTGCATTTTTTATTAATAACTTAATCAAATGTTTTAAAGCATCTCAAAATTTCATGTCCGTGTGACACAACACATGCCTTGAACTTCAAACTTTGTACCAAGTTGGCTAGTTTAGACACTGCACTACTATTTATAGTAACCCCCACTCACTTGGCAACTATCTTTCCTACAAACCTTCAACATTCTCTATCATCCAATGGTTGTCCTTTGTCATCAGCCTACCTAGTACCCTCATTGACGCTTTCGACTATGTACAAGGACTGATCAATCCACTTGTATTCAACATTCTCTTCAAATCAATGTAGTTCTCTCCTCTCTTTTATGCGTTTATATCAATCTTTCTCTTCCCTTCTCTCTCTCTCTGTTCATGTTCTTCTTTCATTGCACACTCCCACAAATGCATGTGCAATCTAGCAATTGCAATTGAAGATTTGATTCTCAAATTTGAACCTAACATGTTGTGGATGAAAATTGTTGATCCAAAGTCTAAAGCCAATATAAATTAGGGCTTACATGGCTATGTTGGTGCTCAGTGTTCTATGAAGGTTATGGATGCAAATTACATTGGTGGATAGCTAATTTGGTAGGATTTCGGAGGACTACTACAGGGCTGATTTGCATGTAAATGGAAAGGATTCAATTTGGGCTTTCCTTGATTGTGGAATCAATGGGCCAATTGGCTTTAAGGCTTTTTAATTATAGAGAAGAGCAAAATATTCCAAATGTTATAAGAGAATTGACTCAATAAAGGAAGTGAAGACTCGAGAATGTATCTCTTGAATTGTAGCAAGGCCTTTCTATCTTCCCATGCATTCAATCCTTTTCTCTTGGCTGTACGACAAGATTTTAAAACTAGTGTTTAAAAAAATATCACTAGAGGCACCAACCTTTTTGGGGCCAAATAGATTTTAACTCGTCTTGATTTCTTCAAGGCACTTAAGCCCAAAGTAGTAAAATATTGAACTTCCAAGTTATTATTTATTTTATGCATTAGCTTGAAAGAACATCAATGGATCTCTCTCTAATATCAAAGCTTGAGGATGAGGTCACTTGTTGCCACAAAGACTCAAGATATTATCACCTATAACCTAAATTGCTTATTGTAGATGTCAGGAGGGTCACTACATCATTGGCCGTCAGAGGAACATCCTCTATCACCTCCAAATGAAAAAAGGCAGCCAATGAAGAAGCAACCATAGCTCTTGAGCCCTTTGCAAGCTTCTCCTCCTAAGTGTCTTTGTCCTTATCGAGGCAATCTTTCTCTCAATGACCTATCTTGCCACATATGTGACAACTAGACTCCTTGGCTTTGTCCTGTTTGAAATCCTCCTCCTCCTCCTCCTCCTCCTCCTCCTCCTCCTCCTCCTCCTCCTCCTCCTCCTCCTCCTCCTCCTCCTCCTCCTCCTCCTCCTGCTTCTTAGCCTCCAACTAAGGAGAGTTCTGACCTTTCAATTGTTCCTCATGGTTCAAGACCATAGGAACCAACCCCTCCCACTTAAGGGTCTCTATCTCACAGTTATCTAATTGTACATTTGGTCTAGCTCCAACCATATCTCTCGAGCCACAGTCAAGTGCTTGATGTGAGCAATGACAACTCGAGTGCAAGAGAGAAAGAGGAAAGAATGGATGGGGTAATCCTGATCAAGTCTACCCACAATCAATCAGCCCTTCTACACTACTCTAATACCATTTCAGAGTGCAACGAATGCAGAAGCATATGAACAAGATTGAAAGATAATGAACATGAGAGAAGGGGTAGAGAGAGAAAAGAGACAGAAGAACACAAAAATCTACAATCAATGAATATTGAAATAAAGAGGGCAGATATACAGGTGCTACTAATGCATCTCCTCGAGCTGGATCTCTTTCACCAAACCTGAAAACACAAGTGATGAGGGGCAAGCTAAAGTGGTGCCATATATAGCCAAGAAAGAATGATAAAATATGGCAAGTCCAGCTGGCCGCCGACTACTGCCAGATTTGGCCAGCCTACCAAATCTAGCCCAAATCTCACTAAATCTGAGCCGCCTACGAAGCTGCAATAAATGTGATCTGATCAGCCTGCCCATGCGGCACCAAACTGCCCACCAAATCTGCCTAGACACTAGAACTTGCTGAAAAGGATGCCCAAATTGATAGGAAAATGCGTAAGTTCAAGTGAGAGAATCGGTTGCACCAACTATATCCTAAGAAAGCTAGTCCAAGGGATGACTAATCTCTAACACTCTTGAGGGAACCTATGAATTGGCTAAGAGAATAGAGGAAGCTAGAAAGAGAAATTTCAAAGTTTCATCACCAAAATTGGCTGAAATTTAGTGCTTCCCTACTGTGAGTGGCTGATTGACAGTAGCCCACCATCAACAGGAGCCCCACATGCAACCACTTGTCATTGTGAGGCCCAAAATTATTGTTACCTACTTGTAGACAACCTATAAGGGCTGTCACCTACCTCCAATGGCCTCCTAATTAGTGGGGGGAGAAGCTCTTAAGACAGTCTCCAATGCCTGAAACAGCCTCCACAACACGCATCTGCAACAACTTGGCCTCTCTCCTCCTCACTTCAACTCTCTCAATGCTAGAATGACATTCCACTAGCCTCTAACAACTCTTTCCCCTCTTGCATGGGAAGGTTTTGCCAAGTGGCAACTTTCTTAATTACATTTTTCAACAATTTCCAAACTTATCAAATTAATTTTTACAATATTAATTCTAAAATTTAATTTAATTATTAATTATTGCTCAATAAAAAATTCACCAACCAACTACTAAATTAGCTAGGCCAATTTGTCATCCATATATTCTTGAGCATTTATTAGCCCTGAATTGGCATTAACTAATTAATTAATGCCTAGTTCTTAATGCCACCACTGATATTAATGGCTAATTAAATCTTCTAGGCCAAAATCTGACACGATGTACCACCTACTACCTATCAAGGATAGCTTATCTACAACTTTTGCCTTTGGCACTCGTTTACTTCTCAAGGTCCTTGGCCCATCATTGTGAAATAGCACATCACGTGTGTACCTCACATTTGCACGTCTGATTAACACTTAATCAAATGCTAAGCAAAGCATCAAAATTTCATGTCCTCGTGATGCAAATAGCATCGGCAACCTCATCCCAAGATAGCCACAAGGAGGACTTCTACACCACTTAAGTTGGTTCACACCAACTTGTGCGATTCTATCAGAATAGCCTCCCTTGGGAATACTGAATACCTAATGCTTGTGGTTAATGATTTTTCCACATACGTGTGGCCCTAACAAATCAAGGGCGCATTTCCAACTTTTGTGACTTAAAGGTATATGTTGAAAAGCAAACTTCTTTCAAGGTTCAAGGGGTTAGGGTCACCACAGAGAGGAGTTTTATTCCAAAGTGTTTAACAGGTTTTGCAAGGAGCATGGAATCCAAATGGAGTATACCCATCCAGATACATCATCCAAGGTTGGTATTGTGGAGCCAGCAAATCAAACCATGCTGGAGAAGGCCCATTCAATCTAGAGCATCGAGGACTTCCTCACACCCTTTGGAGGGGGGCAATCGCTACCACAATTCGCATTTGCAACAAGTTAGTGCATTTCAAATTTATGCTGCCCGCAGTTCGTATTTGCAACAAGTTAATGCATTTCAAATTTATGCTGCCCACTGGTGCATTCGCACTATGACTAGCTAGCAATCAGGTTTGGGACTAGCAGCTACACTAATTGCAGCCACCCATGCAGCAGTTGGCATGATTATGCAAGGAACCAGCATTAAAAGCTGCTTGGCCAGATTTAGGGCATATTTTGGCAGCAATCAGCCAGATTGGGGATGCTCCACTATGAAAGCAGCCCCTCCCCACAGTTGGCTGTATATCCTCTGTTCAGCATTTGCAGGTTTAGCACCCTCTCCATCATCTGGTGTATTCTCCACCATCAGCCTGATCCGGTGCCCTCACTAATGCTTCAGGTTGCCAGCAGGCACTAATCAATCCACATGGACTGCCTGCAGGGACTGATTAATCCACATTATATTCAGCATAACATTTCAGATCAGTGCAGTTATTTCCTTCTATTTTGTGTGTTTATATCAGTCTCTCTCTTCTCTTCTCCATGTTCATGTTCTTCCATTGTACACTTTGGGATATCCGGCATGAGTTTCCAGAAAATTCAGTATCCAACGTGAGTTGCTAGTAAACCCAAGCAACGCACACTTTAGATTCCCAACATCTTTTTCATGTTTTTATGATACTTAATAAGAGCAATTAATTTCTGATTTCAACATCCTATGCTACATGCCACTCAAAAAGGGCTACATTTCCAAAGAAAAATGACCACCTATGTGATTTGAGAACAGAGAAGTAATAAACATACTGCAGCGGTGTCAGCAAGTCCTGCCTCCAACAATTCGTCTCGAGAAGCAGAGTAGCTATTTGTGGATACTGATTTCTTCACTTCCTTTTTCACATTGTTTAAGTCTGACTTGTATTCTCTAAGCTTCGCCAAAAGGGCAGACTTTTGGTTTGGCTGCAGACTTCTGGCTTCCAAGTCCATCCTGCGGATCTTTCCCATCAAGTAAAGAGCATATGCACACACAATCAGAACTTAGAGCTCAACATTAAGACAAATGTTTCTACTCTATGTACAAAATCTGCATTGAAGCTTTACTAATATGGGCTTTACCAGAGATTCTGCTTCCTCCAATCCTGCATTCAACTCTGTAAGTTTTTGTTTCTTTTGTTCTGCAAAAGGTGATGCCATAAACCAGAAACGAAGGTTAGGTACCATGACAGCTTCCACTAAAACATTTTGCAGCAGCTTCAATGGTTCCATGACAGCTTCCACTAAAACACTAATGATTCCCTCAAACCCTCTATCTCTTTTAGAGGGAGGTACTGATATCGGTGATCGGTTATGGATTCCCAAGTCCTTCTACCAATTTCAGGGTAGGATTCCCAAGATTGTGAGGACCTCTCACAAGGTTTTCTATTTTCCCAAAGCCTTTACATCATGCACCTACTGCTTTGCCTCCTCTAAACCGCCCTTCCTTGCTGCTAGCATGCCCATCCCATTTCCTTCAGTTGTTGATGACCATTCTTACCGAGAGTCCTTTTCATGCCTTTGTTAGCTCCTTGCTCATCATCTGGTCTAGACAGTGATTGGCTGGCTCATCTATCTAGACCGGATACCTTTTGTGTGACCCATCTAAGGCCTCTCCATTCCATTGGCATGTTCAGGCCACCCATCTTCCTCTGCATTTCATGGCCACTGCAGGCTCGACCACGCATTTTCAGGTCCGCCAGCCTCTCTTTCAGTAGGGCAGATATCAGCATTGCAGGTCGGCAGGTCAGCCAGTTTTGGTCCTCTCCCCCTATTTATATGGAGGCCTCCACACCTTGCAGATTGTCGTGTCTTCATCGGTTCTCTTCTCCTTCTGCTGGTACTGGTGGTTGGGATCGGTCTGCTGCATGCAGTCACCTTTTCCACCAGCCATCATCATATGCTCTCCTCTCTCCTCAGTCAGATTCTCTCTCCTGCATTTGCAATCCAGCACCCTCACTGACATGGCCAGTCCACACATGCAGAGGCTGCTTGTATTCAGCATTCCTCAATTTCAGTGAGAACTTTATTCCTACATAATCATTTGCATTCTTCTTCACTCTGTGTCTTCTTGCTTCTGTACTGCATACTTAGAGCAAGCCTGGTTATCTCTACACAGATTGGATGAATTCTTTGCACATTTTCCACTACAGAACCCCTACCAGCATGTGCATTTGAGATGATCACATAAAGCAAACTAAACATGTGTATAAGAAGGAAAACCATTCAGTAGAAACTACATGAAAAGATATATCAATCATGAGTATCGAGCCCTGTTTGTGGGATCCCATCCATATAGCCTTTGAGCTCACAACAACAAAAGGCTTTTCCATGGGGACTGTGTGTTTGTTAACAAGAAGTGAAGTGATTCTCAACCAAAGCCATGAGAAAAGGAAACCAAAGAAGCTCATTCCTACAAAATTTTCATGGACTCCCTTTAGAAGAAGTTTGCTGATCAATGTGCATCTTCCGACAATTAAGCCTGTTACAAATGCACCTCAAACGAAGGACGTGCATTTGGAGATCCAATTCAAGCACATTTTCATGAAAGGAGAAGATTTTAGTCAAATACGAAATGGCAGTCATCAAGAAGGCCTGTAGTGAAAAGGCATTGAGTCTCAATGTACAACTTGAATCTTTCTCAATTTCTGTCATGTAAGAGATTAATTCCTGCAAAAGATGGAATTGTTTAAGGCAACATTCACCATGGATGATGACATCCATGGAAAGGTGCACCAAAAGCCCTTACAAACTGCACTTTGTGCGGAAGGGATTTCACGTTTAGATGCAAGAACAGAGTATGGACGCGATCAGAGTGAACCGTTTTTTGTCGAACGGTCTAACATTCGTCTGTCATCGAGCCTATGCAAGAAAGAGACACACTAAAATGGTGCATAGGAAGGGTTACCTCCGGTAAGAGCCGCCAAGGAGGCACACTTTCTCGAAAGATTGGTGGAGAGCTCGCAGTACTGCCTCTCGTAGCCATCGAAGATCTCGCTCATTGTTAGAGGCTTCTCTCTCTGCTGCGGGACCTTCTGAGATCGAGTCCAAGGAGACCGAACGGGGAGGAATCAGCGAGATGCCTTGATCCCTCCCTCCCTTCTTCTTCTGCTTCTTGTCCTTTTCGAGGCTGAGGATGCAATATGGTACCGATCCAGCAGAGATGTGTGGGTGGAAAAGAAACAAAGCATGACAGAAGAGAGAAGGTAATGAGCCGTAAGCATATACCTGTTGATAAAGATGACGAAGGGAGGACCCCCCCCCCCCCCCAAAAAATAAAAATTTCCAAAAACCCAATTCTTCATCTCGTATATTAGCTTTTTTAGTTTTCGCTATTACTAGGAATGCCAATGTAATCACAAGGGGCCTCCCAAAAATTAGAGTGGAGATATTGTTGCAAGGGAAAGTTATACACTTAATCCGATCTTTACCTCACCGAGCAAAGTATCGCGTTAGGAAACCAGAGCACGGCAAGAGTGCTGCTGGGCAATCATACTCCACATGTAGGTACCAGATGTTGTTGTGACATACATGACTAAAAGGACTTATACATCGAAATTTACACTTATGGCTTGTACATACAAGGGCTCGAAGCATTCACCGTAGTAGACTTTCAAAACTACCATTGCAAGCAAAAAGGTGCTACCACACGCACGTGGCAATCAATGCAACCATAATAATCTCATGAGAGTAACCACAAAGTTAACATAGAAAAGCAATATGCACAAATCAATAATCTACACGTTAGCTCAGTGCAGAGATGGACTATGGTTGCTTGGCTTAACACAAAACTTCCCAATGATTTCAAGGAAAGACCTGGTTTACTGTGAATTCTAGAATATTCCTCTGCCACATCATTCGTAAGCACATGTGCACGAGCTCTCAAAGGAAAACTTATGCACACATTTGTTTCGGGTAAATTTATCATTTGAACATGACTTATATCTACTAAACATTTAAAGGTTCGGGGATCTCACATGATTAATAATATAGTAATGTTTTATTCTTGTTGTTGTTGTTGTTGTTATATTAATCATAGTGTAAGGGTTCGAGCTAACTACTTTTGAGTTCCAAATTGACTCCACTTGGGTAAAGCCAAGAATAACCATGAGCAAATGGTTAATGGAACAAGATCTAACTAATTAAAGAAGATAACAAGTGACTACTCTTAGTCTATTGGCTAGTGAATTAGAAACTCATGTAGACTCATCTCTCATCTTTGCTCTTGCTAAAACATTTTAGACACTTCACATTTTTTGGTGGAGATGACACCATTGTCTCCACTTAGTCCAACAAACTCAAAATCCATGGAGCACTATGAACTAATGTATCAACAACCAAGCTACACTAAACAAATAATGCAAGCAATTAGTTCTATGCTCCACCAAATGAATGCCACAAATCATACACTTAGCATTTTTGGAACACTAACAACGGCAAAGGCCAAATACCTCAAATATGAGAGTATGCCCTCAATCCTTTGCAGCTCTATCTATGAATGATATTTTATCATGGCTAGATCATTTTGATAATGTCACAAGCTATCGTAATTGGACTAAAGACCAAAAACAAAAGAAGTAAGAACTCTCTTGGAAGGTCTAGCTAAGCAACATGGTACATACAACAACATGAACACATAAAAGCATGTTGGACATGATTTAAACAATCTCTATTTAGGTATTTTGCAAATCAAAACATTACAAAATCTACCTTAAAACAGTCAAGAAATTACGAGCAATTATCTAGTGAGACAATTGCACAATTCACAATAAAGTTAACCAAATCATTACAAAAGCACATTCAACAATGTCCAAGTCCATGCAATTATTCTTTTTATGGCCACAGCAAACTAGACATAGCACGAAGGGCACAAGATCAAGGACCGCAAACATTGCATGAAACTATTCAAATAGAACAATGAGTTGAAAGAGCCATGGAAAAAGTTGGAGTTTGACACACCAAAACAAAGACAAATATAATGTTAGATAGCGTAATTGTGATGGGTATTGACGTCCAAACTATATAGATAATAGAAAGAATATATTTACCTGTTTGAGATGCTCAAGGAAGACCAATGTGTTTTTATTGCAATAAATATGGTCATGTGAAAAAGTATTACTATTAGCTAAAGGCAAAACAAACACAAGTACAAAATGTTTAAATGACAAAGAACTAGCGTTCCGTGCGCGCTTCGCGTGTACAGAATGCTAGGCCGCTTCGCGGCAGCTTTGTTGTCTCAAAGCGACCAGTGAAGTTGCACGGCAACTTCGCCATGCTATCGCATGGCAACTTCGCTCAACAATCCATTTCTCATCTTTCTCTCTCCTCTTTTTCCTCTCTCTCTCCCCCAAATTCCCTATGTCTATTTTTTCTCTCTCTCTCTTTCTTTGCCTTTGATTTTAGTTTATTTTTTATTTTCTCATGGTTCTCTCTCTCTCTCTCTCTCTCTCTCTCTCTCTCTCTCTCTCTCTCTCTCTCTCTCTCTCTCTCTCTCTCTCTCTCTCTCTCTCTCTCTCTCTCTCTCCTTTTATTCTCCCCCCTCTCTCCTCTCTTTTCCTTCTCTCTCCCTCTCCTCTTTTTCCTTTTTTTCTTATTCTTCTCTCTCTCTCTTCATTCTTTTTTTAAATTTTTTATTTTCTCTCTCTCTGTCTCTCTCTCTCTCTCTCTCTCTCTCTCTCTCTTTCTCCTCTATTTTTTATTCTCTCTCTCTTTTTAAATTTTATATTTTCTCTCTTTGTAATTCTCTCTCTCTCTTCTTCTTCTTCTTCTTCTTCTTCTCTTCTTCTTCCATTTCTCCTAATTTTTCTTTTTTTCTTCTCTCCCTCTCTCCCTTTTAAATTTTATATTTTTCTTCTCTCATTCTCTCTCTTTTAAATTTTATATTTTCTCTGTCTCTCTCTCTCTCTCTCTCTCTCTCTCTCTCTCTCTAAAAATATTTAACTTTTAAAAAGAAATTTCTATTTTCTCTTTGAGAGAGATTATAAGTGAGAGAGAGGGGAAGGGGTTTTAATTTAAAAAAAAGGGGGAGGGGGGGGGGAGAAGGCTTTAATAAAAAAAGGGAAGGGGAAGAGAAAATGAGATATTGCATGTGAGAAAGAGAGGAGGGGAGGGGTTTTTTGATTGTAAAAGGGAGGTTTGGAAAAGGGGGTAGGTTCGGGAAGCCCTCTAGAGGTTCGGGGCTTTCCGAACCTATTGCTAAAATAATATAGTAGTAAGATGATGATGCACAACATATCTAAGCAAGTGGCTACTATTGAGGCAACACTATTCGCAAGTCTAAAGCCATTAGCATAGACATCAAATATCATTTAGTAGCACTAATAACCATAAATATAGGCAAAACCACAGTCACCACCTTGTTAAACTTGAGCATATCCATGTCATCAATCAAACAAACCTTAGCACGAAAGTTGGAACTCAATACACAAGACACTTGATCAATATTAATACTATTTGGAGATATACAATACTTATGCCACTCACAAACACAAGCAATAGTTCCACTTCCATCAGGAGGACAAACTCTATGCCATCTAGCATATCGTCTCACCCATCAACTATTTCTATTGACTTTAGGATATGATTGGCTTAAGCAACACAAAGCATCATTAAATTTTAGGGAGGAAGTCCTAGAACTCCCAAATTGAGCACCCACACATTTCACAACACTTCCACGTGTTAATCATTTTTAGCTAGTTAATTGAATGAAGGTCCATTCAATAAAGAGAATAAGATATACAAAATTGCTACAAAGGTTTCCCAAGTTACTATTAAACAAAGACAAAACAAATTGTTATCAATGCCCCAATATGCCATGAAATACACACATATCTAGTCCATCCAATCAAAAGTGCCTATGAGAAGAAGGTTTCCAAGGGAAGCACAAAAATCATCAACAAATAAGAAAAAGATATATTAGCCAAAGGAGTCATACAACCATCAAAAAGTCAATGGGCAATAGCACCCTATCTAGTCAAAAAGGATAATGGACAATATAGGTTATTCGTAGACTACATGCCATTAAAAAGTAACAATTTGAGATGTATATCCATTACCAAGATTGGATGATATTTTTTATGAGTTGAAAAATTCAAGAATTTCACATCCATTGATCTTGCATGGGGCTCCTAGCAAATCCCTTTAAGTCAAAAAGTTGCTCCCAGAACATCTCTTCAAACACCAATGAGATTTTTCCAATTTAGACTAATGCTCTTCAGATTAACTAATCCACTAGGTATATTTCATTGGCACGTTTTAGGACTTGAGTGAAAAGAAAGTACTAGTGATATACATGGATGACATCTTAATCCATACAAAAACATGGTATGATTGTTTGAAGATCCTTGAAGAGGTAGCAAAGATACAATTCAAAGATCAACATAAGAAACACATATGGGGAGCAACAACACTAAAAGTTTTTGGCTGCATCATATCAACACAAGGAAGAGATTTTGGCAATTAAAATTTATGCAACACTAAAAATAGTTAAGAAACTTCAAAGATTCTTAACATAAATGGCAAGCTCTCTCAAGTTCATAACAAGTGCAACTTTGGTGACATATCTAGTAAGGAAACCATTGAGGAAAGGTGAGAAGTACTAGTGGACAGAAGAATGTCACAATGCATTTGAATAATTAAAAGAAATCATCAATCAATCTTCATTATTGCAATACCCAAATTTTACAAAAACATTATTGTTGCGCATTGATGCATCAAACCAAGGATTGTGATTAGTTTTATTACAATCAAAAGAAGAGCAAGGATAGCAATCTATTTGTTACATCTATAGAGGATTGACTAAGGTTGGATCAAAATAATCTAAGACAAAAAAGAAATAATTGGCAATGGGTTGGCCATTTGCTAAGTTTCACCCATATTTGCATGGTCCTAAAGTTGTTGTGGAAACTAACCAAGATGCTTATTAGGGTGGGTTCTAGCATTATAGGAATATGGCTTCCAAATCGAGCATTATAAAGGAAATATGAATAGAATAGCAAATGCTTTGAGGAGGAGTACACGAACAATATATAATACTCAAGCCAATAATACAATGTACCATGCATATACATACAAACACAATTACAACAAGTATACATGGATTACCCTCACAATCATTTGCTCTTTAGTCATGTTGGAGAAAGGAAGGTTTTACAAGTTTTGAGATCACAATCCTATTGGCCCAACATGTGACACATAGTAACAAAATATCTCAATTCATATCCACAATGTCAAGTTTTTAAAACATCAACACGCAAACTGAATGGCTATTTGCAAACTCCAATTGGGTAAAGCCAAGAATAAGGATGAGCAAATGGTTAATGGAATGAGATGTTGGTAATTAAAAAAGATAGCATGCAACTACTCTTAGTATGTCAGCCAATGAATTAAAAAACAATTCAAAATCTTTTTTTTACATTTTCTTTGATTATAATTTTAGGTGATTCACTATATGTAATATTTATTATTAAATGCATTACTATGATATAATAATTCCTTCATTATTATAAATAAAATGTTTATTCCTAAAGCTATCACGAGGTTGTTACTCATATTTGAGAACATATAATCAAAGGGACTTTAGAGAGAGAGAGAGAGAGAGAGAACTTATTGTCGCTTTTATCTTGTACACTTAGATGCACACACTGTCTCTCTAATGCTCATTTGATAACATATTCTATACTATATTTTACTTTAACAATGGCAAAGGAAACTTGCAACTTCCAAATTGTCTTCCAAACCTACACCATGATTCCAAACCTGCAAATTTGTATATTAAAAAATATATAATTTTCTCTTTGAAAGTACTTTTTGCCATTCATGTCTAACACCTCTCTCTCTCTCTCTCTCTCTCTCTCTCTCTCTCTCTCTCTCTCTCTCTCTCTCTCTCTCTCTCTCTCTCTCTCTCTCTCTCTCTCTCTCTCTCTCTCTCTCTCTCTCTCTCTCTCTCTCTCTCTCTCTCTCTCTCTCTGCACATACACTTGTATGTGCAAACAACAATAGCAAGTAAGGGAGCAATAGGAGTCTTGAGCTAAGCTAAGTTGAGTAGACCATGTGGTACTAGGGCAATAGCAGGCATAGATAGATCAGAATAGCATGAGCCTTTTTATTGTCAAAATTACAAGCAAATCATAGGAAAATAATATGATGATTTAATTGATTTTTATGGACTTTCAGCTGGTTGCTCATGCTTAGTAGTTAAATACCAATAGATTATTAAATAAAGATATTATGCTTCAAAGATCACTTATGGTACACAATGGATTTTTTTTGGGGCACACGAGTAGCACATAATTATTATATTTTTAATAGTGTGATGGTTGTACATGCACAAGTGCTAGTGGATGATTTGAGGGCTAATTTATAAAAACTTAGAATTGTCACTTTACTCGTGTATATCTTGAATAGATTAGTATTACCATTTTTTAATCTTATTTTTAAGAAAGATAGTCCACCTTTGAGAAAGGAATTGGGAAAGAAGAGGTATGCAAGAAAAGAAATGTATGGGCCTATTTTGGGACGTCTTTTGTATTTTGCATGGGGGAAATTATTGTACCCAATTGGTCTCTCGTGCATTCTTATCCCTCAACTCTATTATCTTGTAATTAGTATTTTTATAAATTTTCTTCAATTCTATGCAAAGCCATGGTGAATCCTTGCAACATTGGTATCAAACCATAGTATTTGGCTTGTATGTCACTATCAAAGTCAACATCAAGGTCATTGCATCCATCCATCCATGTTTCCTCCGTCTTTCCCATCAAGCAGCACTTGAAGAACTATTGGACAAAGCTTCAACACAGAGGTTCCTTGCCTTGGAGAGTGGGAGTGGTCTTTTCACTATTTTTAAGGTGAAAGAGACCTTTCAAAAGCTATCTTTATCAAGTCTACTTCTTTCAAACCCCTGCATGCAACATGAGAACCACCTATAAGTGGTTTGCCTTCCAAAAGGTGGTTTTACCAAAGAAGGCGAGAGATGAAGAGATGAGATTAGTAGCTTGATGCTACTACTTGACAAAATCCAAAACCACTATTGGCATCTCTTACTACTCCCGTTCAGTTAGTCTCCTACTGATGTCAACATGCAAAATAGGACGACAGGAATAGCCTTCTAGATTTTGCTCTGGTAACATGTTGGGAGTAGGCGATAGCATGTTGTTCTAAGCTTTATACAAGGCTTAGTCTAACTAAGCTTTAATATCTAAATCTTCAACTTTCTTTAATTCAAGCTAGTAGGCGGCCATTTTGAAAAGGAAGGCAGGGACCATTACTAGACCCCTTCCTAATGATCACTTCTTATATCACATTTTTACAACCCCCAAGGTGAAGTTCCTACACAAAACATATGGGATTACTTTTCAGCACATAGGAAGTTCTATTCAAGCTCCTATTTCCAAACAACAAAGAGTTGATAATAACCAGTAGCCATGACTATTCCATGACAAAGAATCTCATTCCATGGGCTATCTTAAGGCCTATTCTTGCAAATATTCTTTCCTATTCACTTGGGTTCAACCACAATTTGCTAAGAGTTTTATTAGCAAATTGTTAAAACGCTCTTATACCTTTACAATATTTTTTGAAGGATATTTTGAATACTTTTATCATTCTTGAAGTAATGCAAAATTCTTTTGGTGGATTCACAAGTGTATTTCTATAACAAGGTCATTGTTTCTTGAAGATGACATATGCTTCTAACATTGAAGATATGAATGTTGAATCTCCTCTTCCAGAGATTACTCTTTAGCAACAACAAATTGACCACAATTTGGTTGAGGCTACTCACATTCTTTAAGAGTGGGAAGTGCAACAAAGCATGTCTATCCAAGATGAAGATGACCACATTGCACGCATTCTTTGTAGTGTCTTTGATATGCAACAAACCTAGAAGGAGAAAGTCTTTGATATGCAACAAACCTAGAAGGAGAAATGTATCAGTCGTCATAAGTCTTTCCAGTTTACAACATTTGATGGTAAGAAAGACAACAAGCTTATCTTATCATGGCTAAGCAAATATAATGACTATTTTGATCAAGAATCCTTCTTTGAGAAGGACAAGCTCGAGTTTGCCATAGATTATTTGTCTAACAAGGTGTCCTTATGATGGAATATACTTTGCCAAAGTGTCAATCATCCTACTACATGGGATGCATTTTAAAAGAATTTAAAAGGCTATTTCTTACCTCCTGAATTTAATCTCAACACTCAAAGAAATTGGGCTAATATTTCATGGTAAGAGGGTAATAGTGTCGTTACCTTCACTAAGTGGTTTTGGCAATTACTTCTATTATTGTATATGGTAGATGAAGCACCAAAAGATATGCTTCAACGAACATATGGAGACAGGATTCCAGTTAGGTATACAAGCTAAGCTTCATTCTTTCTCTTAAGCTTTCCTCTTTATAAGTTGCTATATCCTATGCACGTGATGTAGAAAAAGAATTCCAAGCTATTGAACACATGCTCCTACTCAATAATCAGTTGAAAACTATTTTCACAACAACAATCAAAATTCATGAAAGCCTTTCATTTCATTCCATTTAAACGATGTCTCACTTTCTCGTGTGCCCAATTTCACATCTAGAGGCACTATGAGCCAACAAATGAGAGCACCCAAGAGGTAAATTTTCAAAATTCGAAATCTCAATGTTCAACGTAAAAAGTTTAAGATGACATGTTACCCTTGTGGTCATCCTGGCTATCTATGAGTAACGTGTTGGGTTAAATTGTTCAACAACAACAATATCAATAATAATACCACCAACAATATCACTACTCAATTGCACAATATAGATGAAGTGTTAGATTATGCTTATGATTGGATTGCCAACTCTCTACAACAAGAGGCAATAGTTGAAGGTAAGTAAGGTATGCACATCTCTCTTCATGATTTCTTAAAGATGCAAGGAATTATACAAGATTCAAATGTGGTTATTTTGCATGATGATGGTAGTTCTCATGGTAGGAAGATTGCATTTGGAAACCACTCCATCATTGTATAATGTAAATTTTGGTTTCCAAGGGATAAGATATAACAAAATTCGTGAAGTTAAAGGTTTAGAAATAACTATGGGTTCTTATAAAGAAAGACATAACTTTTTTTGTGGCTCCTTTATAGTTTTCTGATATTATACTAGATACCTTTTTGCCACTAGTATAATCTTGATATTAATTATTGCATTCATTCAATATCCTTTGATTTTTAGAGAGATTATATTACCTTGCATGGCAATACAGACTTAGAGTTATTCTCATTGTTTTCACATGCCCTTAGAAAGCAAAGCAAAGCCTGCATGATTTATGTCTCAAAGGTTAAGGATCTTGAGATTACACTTCTTACACCATCACAAAAGCACTTTCTAACTACCTACAAAAATTATTTCACTGATGACTATCCACCTCAATTGTCACCATCTAAAGAAGAGCTAGAGCACACAATAGAATAGTTTCCTTTAGTTTCTCCTCTACATAAGGCATCTTATAGGTACAATCCACTTCACCAAAAGGAAATTCAATGACAAGTCATTGAACTCCTAGATAAAGGCCTCATTCATCCTAATTTGTTATCCTTTGAATTCCCTATATTTATTATTGAGAAGAAAAACAAGTTATATCACATGTGTATTGACTATAGGATACTCAATCGAGTCACTATAAAAAAATGTATTCTATATCCCATGTCGATGATTTGTTAGATAAATTAAAGGGAGCTTCAATTTTTAGTAAATTTGATTTAAAATCAAGATACCATCAAATTAGAATAAACACTATTGATATTGTTAAAACTACTTTTTGCACACAATTTGGTCACTACGAACTTTTTGTTATGCCTTAGTTTAACGAATACACTTGTTACTTTTGATAAGCTTATGAATAAAATGTTAATTGATTGCCAACATTTTATCACTATGTTTTTTAATGACATTTTGATTTTTAGTAAATCAAAAAGAAAATGTAAAAAACATTTTGAAAAAGTTTTTGTTTGCTAAAAGCCGAATACATTTATGCTAACCTTGCCAAAAGTGTAATCGTTCAAGATAAAATTGAATATCTCAGCCATATTGTTTCCACACAAGGCATCGGTGTAGACCCAAAAAAAAAGTATACTATTAATGACTGGCATGTGCCTAGAAATATGCATGAAGTTCATTCTTTTCTTGGATTAGCTAGTTTTACAAGAATTTTGTGCATAATTTTTCTTTGGTTGCTATATCTCTAACACTCTTAGTACATAAAAATATTGTTTCCATTGGGGAGCTAGTCGACAAAAATCTTTCAATTCTTTAAAGTATTTGTTGAGTCATACTCTTGTTTTGCATTTACCTAATTTTAATTAGCCTTTATTTTTTATTGTCATTGAACGGGTCAATAATAGATGCCATACTCATGCAAAATGATTGTCTCGTTGTCTACTATGAGAGCCACAAACTAAAACCTTTCGAGTAGAATTATAGCATTTAGGACAAAGAATTATTAGATGTTGTCCATGCTCTAGATATCTAGAAACATTACCTTATGGGTTTAGGAGTTTTAGTAAAAGTCAATTAGCAAGCCATGAAGTACCTTTTATATTGGATGAATTTTTGATAATCCGATGATACAATATCAACTAGGATGTGCTAATGTTGTAGCTAATGCCCTTAGCCATCACCCTCACGATCATGTTTCTACACATAATATTCCTGATTTTGACAAGAAAAAAAGGTTTATTTAAATCATATTTATTCCATAGCAATTCAATACTTTGATTCCATGATTTCTACTTATCACTTTGATCCAAATTTTTTGCGATGTATATGGTATCATGTGCATGATTCTAACATTATTGTTTTCAATAATTATACTATTGTTAATGGATTTTTGTATTTCCAAAAGAAGTTGCGTGTAATTGCACCATTTAGAGTCATGGCTATACAAGAAATATATATATCACCCTATATGGGCCATAAAGGTATTTAATCTACTTTAACTACTTGCAATGACTATTTTTATTGGCCTAATTTAAAACATGATATATCTCAATTTGTATCTAAATATCTCAGTTTTATCAAAGGGTTAAATGGCATCATGGCAAAACATTCGGTTTACTTATGCCTTTATTCCTCCCTATCGGTATGGAAAATAAATTTCCATGGATTTCATCACTGGTTTACCCACTACTTCAGCCCATAATGATATATGATTTTAACCATCATTGATAGGTTTCGCAAACAAGCCTATTTTATTCCATGTAAAAAGACTTTAACAGCTCCCCAAGCCACCAAGCTTTTTATTAGCACTATATTTCTATACCATGGATTTTTCTAAATTCTTCTCTCTGATTGTAACCATCACTTCTATAACCATTTTTTAGTTGCCTTATTTAAGAACTTGGGTTCTAAAATGGACTTCACATTTGCTTTCCATCCCAAAAGCAATGGTCAAATCGAGTCTACTAATAGCACTATCACAATTTTCCTTTTGTCTTATATGACCAATCAACCTAATAATTGGGATTAATATTTGCCCATTTTACAATTCTCTTATAACAACTCACCCCACTCTACTATTAGTTGAGCACCATTCAAGATTATATATATCAAGAAATTGCCCATTTCTATAACTACTATAGCTTCTGATATTCCTGTTATTATTGATGCTTTGGCATCTAACCATAAGAAATTTTTAGAAGACATGACTTAACACATTCAACAATCTCAATTACACCATACTATTTAAGCTAATAAGAAATGCAAATCCATTCAATTCAATGAAAATGATTTGGTATGATTGTGCATAGAAAAGTGCCACTTAAAATCTATTGATAGACATCCAAAGGTCAAATCAGCTCCTCGCTATTACAACCCATTTGTATTGCACACCAGGTTAATGATAATGTTTTCAAATTGGGTATACCTCCACATTGGCAAATCCATAACTCCTTTCATATCAATTTATTGAAACCCTTTAAAGGCACACCTCCTGCCAGTCTTATAAATTGAGGATCTTCCTTTATTAGATGAGGATACTTGAGATTTTAGTCTTTGAAAAGATAATAGATCATGATTTGACCACTACATGAACTGGTAATCAATATCATCGATATTTAGTCAACTATAAAAACCATTCACTTGAAGACCATTTGCAATTACATTAAAAATTCGAAGGTCACTGATTCCACATTGAGGTAGTGACCTATGAAAATCCATGACTATATTATTTTCCTTTGGGAATATATATAGATTCACCACACTAATGTAGCACATAAATCTTTTCTTATCTTTGTTAATTTAGATCAGATTCGCCACATTGAGACAACACTAGTTACATTTATTTGTAGATTATTTAATTCAACTAAAGATAGTTGCTTTTTAACCCTTCACATATTATTAAAATTACAAGAATAATTAAAATAAAATAAGATGATGATCTAATTTATTTTTGTTGATTTTCAACATTGTTTAATTGCTATGTGATTGTAACTTGTGTGACACTAGTTGCTCATGCTTGGTAGTTAAATGGCACAGACCAATGTGATTTATGATTGGTGTAGCAAATTATTAAGTGAATATATTATGCTTCAAAGAGTACTTATGGTGCACAAGGGATATTTATCTATTGAGCATGTGAGTAGTATGGAATCATTACATTTTTAATGTATGTTCTTTAGGGTGGTGATTGTATGCACAAAAGGAATAGTGAATTATTTGAGGGATACTTTATAAAATCTTGAAATTATTATTTTATTGATGTATATCTTGAAAATATTAGGATTAATATTTTTAGATCTTTATTTTTAGGAAAGATATTCTACCTTTGACAAAAGAATTGGGAAAGAAAAGCGGTGTTTATCTTTTGAGCACCAAGATAATAAAATTAAATAAACACATGCATAGGGGATGTACTCACCCATGCATGGGGAAAAATTATACCCAACTAGTCTCGCATGCATTCTTATCTCTCAACTCTACTCTTTTGTAATTAGTGGTTCTATGAATTTTCTTTAATTTTGTGCAAATTTATGGTGAAATCTTGCAATGCTTATCAGGCAACAATACGACTATCCACTATGGACTACCGTATGGCATTGATAAACAAGAGGCAAGCGTGGGTAGTGATATGATGGTGGGATCAATGGGTGGACAAAGTAGATGGTAGGGTCACAAATCGGAAGGCACAATATGTAGCATTGGGCAAACGACACAAACACAGAGAGAGACTCTATGTGTCATGGACACTAAGAATCCTAGCATCTTTTAGAAACTTTTAGAAGATTCGAGAAAGTTTTAAAAGATTCTACGAAGGCTTTAGAAGATTCTTTGAAAGGTTCTAGAAGAGTGCTTACATTAGCACTTACATTAGCATTGCCTAGGTGGTTACTTATATCATCATGTAGAAGCTTCCCCTTAATCTCCTCAACTCTAGTGTAAATAGGAGTCTTGGGCTACGAGCCCTTTAGTCTTGCCAAGCTATTACAAGAATGTAGAGGCGATCAACCGCCAAGACCCACGGACTGCTTATTGTTTCAAGCGTTCCAAGCTAAGCACTAATGGCTACCTCTCACATAGACGATGCGCCATCCATCTCTACAGGTGTAGTGAGCTTACCTCTATGCCCGATAGAGTTACCTCCTCTCCCGACCACTTTGGTAGCTCCACGATCCAAGTGCAAGCTTCAAGCAAGCTCCATCCTCAAGCTCCACACTCGAAGCTCCATTGCCGCGAGCAAGGCAAGAGAAGAGAAGAGAAGAGAAGAAGAGAGGAGAAGATGGAGAGCTTCTCCACTATGGTCCCTCAACCCTCACACACTCATTCCCTCAAACTCTCACACTCCCTCTCTCAAGCACATGCTCAAGCAAGCAAGAATAAGAAGAAGAAGAAGAAGAAGAGAGGAAAGCTACTTTTGGCCACATAGAAGAATGAGCTTCTCATTCCCTTTTCAACTTTATATACAAAGCCCTAAATCCCTTTTGGATGGTCATCCCATTATCCCCTTTTTTACATGGCCAGCCGTAGCCTAGGCCCTTTTTCCCATTGTCCTCCTATCGTCCTAGCTTCCTTCCTACCACCCGTCTACTTTTACAATTTGCACGGGTGCCCGACGCTCTTAAAATAAATCATGGTGCACCTTGCGCTTTTTTACAAGAGTATTGACTTGTGCTTTTTCTTGTGCGCCTTTCTCCTTGATTTAGGACTTTTTATCACTTATTGTGTTTCCAAATTCTTCTTGGCGTGCCTTCGTATTCCATTTCACTTTGCCTTGGCCCTGTCTTCTTATTTAGATAAATCTAGATTTTCCACCTTGTTTGTCTAAGGGTTAACATTACCCCCCTCCTAGACGAGTGCCAGTTCCATGGCACTCACAGTCGTAGGTAGCAGGCTTTGGCATGCACCAAAGATGTGGGTGGAAGGGATTGCTTTGATTTGCCTTGGAGTTTTGGTGGTGCGGAAGAAGGTGGTTGGCGGCACTTCGTTGGCCTGATTGGTTGGTGATAGGGTTGTTGAAGTTGGTGATAGGGCTGGTTTTTGTTGGGAGTTGCACTCATGGGTTGGCACAGGTGTTGATGTTCTAGGGATGCTATGGAAGGCGATGATTCTTTGGTGGGCTTGTAGGACAATAAAGGATAAGAATTTAGAGTTGAGCATTGATGAAGAGCTGACGATACTTTTGTTGGAGCCTGCAATACCTGCAATTGAAAACCTCTCATATGTGGTCTCTCCTTGGGGTAGTGCTAGTCTTCTTATCATGCACAAGACATAGATTGATTAGCTTCGGAGACAGGTCAAACTCTAAGCAAGCTGAGAGTGTTGTCCTACACTTGAGGACCCAAACTGTGTATATATTGTGGTGGAGATATTATGTGAGTGCATGTGCATACTTAGATATTACATAGTCAGACTGCTGGCTTGGTTCCTCGTAGCCATGGGTGGATGGAGCAAGGGTTCAATGGGATGGAAAAAATTGTCAATGTTGAGGAGAAGTACTTGAAGGCTTCTTGAGACATCATTTGTGATTTTGACAACACGATGTAGTATAACTAAGCTCATTGATGCCTTAGCTTTGGTGGCTGGTGGCTACATGTAGTGATTGAAGAGTGCAATGTACTTTCCATGGTATTCCATGCCTTTCTTACCATTGTTGATTGCAATGGCATTGAGATGGAGTGCGAAAAAGAATTGTGCAAATGGTTTAGGGTGATAGGTCGGAACCATAGGCGAGACGAGCTTCCTAGGTATGTCCTGCCCTTGATGTGCCTTGAACAATTATGAGGGATATGTAAAAGGGCTAGGGGATTAGGGACAGAGCCAACCGACCAAGGTCATTGGACATACCTAATTTGAGGACACCTAGGCCAAAAGCGTAGTTTTAAATAAAAGGCATCTCAAAAACTCCAAAAACTCTTGTAAAAGAGCGCTAGGCTCCCTCTTGTGCCACCTGTGTAAAAGAATAGTCGAATATAGGCCTAGGGCACGAAGCAAAAAGAGGGAATTAGAAAAAAGGGACCTTGCCATAATGGCCGATCACGTAAAAAAAGGATGGGTGCCCATGGGGTTTTAGGGTTTGTATATATAAAGTTCAAAAAGTGAATGGAAGCTCATTCTTTGGTGTGTGCCCAACAAGAGCTCTTCTCTTCTTCTCTTCTTCTCTTCTTCTCCTCTCCTTGCTTGTGTGTGCTCTTGAGAGAGGGAATGATTGTGAGAGCGAGAGAGGGAGCGAGTGGAAGTGAGGGATTAAGGGGGTGAAGCTCTTCACCATCTTCTCTTCTATTTTCTTCTTTTGTGCGCATGGCTATGGCGGTTGGAGCTTGGAGAAGGAGGAGGCTTGAGCATGCTTGAGCTAGCATTTAAGATCGTGGAGCTATCGGAGTGTGGAAGAGAGGAGGCAATTCATATCGGCATCAAGGTAAGCTCACTACACTCGTAGGATCGAGGGCACATCGGCTATGTGAGAGGTAGCCATTAGAGCTCGCTTGGAACGCTTGAAACAATAAGCAGTTCGTGGGTCTTGGCGGTTGAGCGAAAGCTCCCACATTTTGGTTCCATTGCCGGGACCATGGATTCAAGCTTGAGCGCTTGCATGCCCCATATCAAGCATCGAAGTAAGGGATTCTCCCCCAAAACGGAGCTTGAGGTAGGTAGGAAGGTTGGGTGTTTTGATCTTCGAAACAAGTAAGTATTTTTGGTTAGTTAGTTTGTTTGATGAGTGATTGAAAAATAGGGAGAAATCATGATAGTTTGTTGCTTTCGATTCTTGTTGCATTTAGTGTAGGATAGCATTAGGAAATTGAACTGGGAAAGAGTAGGGTTTATTGTTGCAAATAGGGCAAAACAGGGCATAAAACATGCAAAAAATGGCAAAAAGCTAGCTTGGGATGCTTAATGTTGGCAAGTAAATGATTGAGAGTGTCAAAGCCCTGCCCAGGAAGGGGTTTAAGGGTCAGGAGGCCAAGGGAGAGCTCATTTGCAACCATTGCAAAGAGAGAGAGAGAGAGAGAGAGAGAGAGAGAGAGAGAGAGAGAGAGAGAGAGAGAGAGAGAGAGAGAGAGAGAGAGCGAGAGAGAGCCCCCGCAAAGATTCGATTCGATCGCGTCGTCGGAGAGCCTACTGCTCACCCCAGGTATGCCAATCACTTCCCTTGGTGCCTTAGCCAGGATCTGGAAGTTTATGCAGGGGATGATTGCATGACTAGGGAGATTCGATCGAAATCGTCATTGCACGGTATTTGTCGCGCCGCGTTCGGCCCGTTCAAATGGCCTTTGTTAGGCTAAGTCCCAGACTCGGCCCTTGAACCCGCCCATTCGGACCTTGACCTGAAAACCCTACTCGGCCCTCGGACCCAATACTCGATTTGGCCCGTCCAAGTTACTCGACTCGGCCCTTTGACCAAACTAACACTCGGCCCCAAGTCCACTCAGTGCAAGTGTGGTGCACAGATCGGTCGCCGTATGCGCGTGTAGTGAGCATCAGAAGGTCCCAAGAACAAAGAACTCTACTTTTTGCACACAAATCAATGTAGAAAGCTTGCACGACATGAACAAGAGACCAATTGGGTGCAATCTCCCCCCATGCCTTGTGTGAGCGCTCCACAAAGCATGTATTTCATATATTATTCATCTTCAAGCTCAAATAATAGCCTAAATTACAAAACACTACAAGGATTTGAGCTTATAGCGACGGCGGGTAGCGGCATCGCTATTTGCGTCGCAAATACGGACGCAAATAGCGATGGTCCACAGGGAAAAAAAACGGGCCGAAACCGAGTGCGGCTTTATTTCGCGTTTTCGCGTTTTGTGTTTTGAGAGTGAGAGCGAGGGAGAGAGCGACCGTCGTGAGAGAAGGAGAGGAAGAAGACTTGCCGTCGCTGTTGTTCGCGAAGGAGAGAAGGAGCCTTCATCGCAAAGAGGAGCCGCCCCACACTTAAGCATTAACCCATTTGCAATATCTCCTAGCTCTTGGACTATTCTTGCTTGGTAAGCCTTTGGCTCTTGTGCATTCAAATGTTTGTGGCTCTATGCCCTATCAGTCCTTGGGTGGCTCATATATGATTTTTTGCATAAGTTTTGAGCCTATACCATTAAGTAGAAATGAAATCTTTTGCCTGGATTTCAACACTTTCCCTCCATAGTTGAGAATCAATTTGGGTATAGGTTGAAATGCCTATGGTTCGACAGTAGGGATGAATATGTCTATAAGGCATTTGAGTAGCTATGTGATGAGAGGGATAAGTGCCAATTAATCACCCCATACACCCCACCCCAGATGGATTTCATTGGAATTTGAGAAGTTTCTCTTATTCAAAATTTCTTGTGTAGAATGGTGTTGCAGCGTGCATGAATAGGACTATTTAGAAAAGTGTTTGTAGTATGCTTAGTTAGGTAGCTTACTGCAACACTTTTAGGCTGAGATAATTACTACTATGCATCTCATTAATAGATCTCCATACACTACTCTTGGTGGTAGAGTTTTAGAGGAGGTATGATCTAGGAAACCTCCCTTGTATACGAGTGCTGGATATGAGGCTATTTGCCATATTCCCAAAGACAAGCGTAATAAGTTTGATTTGAAGTCTATCAAATGCATCTTCCTTGGATATGGATTTAAAGGTGAGATGGGCTATCATCTTTGGGATCCATAGGCTTGGAAGATTATTTGTAGCCATGACGCTATCTTCCATGAAAATAAAATACATATGAGACCAAAGTAGCTGATTGAGGTATATAGGGTGATCTTTCAAGAGGAGCCTCTTATCATAGTATAACTAGCCCTAGTGAGATATCATGCTATAGTTGGTGATGGTATAGTGGACTAGGAACTACTTGTTATGTAGAATCATGATGTTGGATAGAGAGGAAAAGCTCTATATAGGCCCCACAACCAATTCTAAGATGCTTTGCTAGAGCATCACATCCTCCCCTTTGCTACTATGAGCCCTCTATGGATTATGTCATGGTGATAGACTCTATTGATCCATTTACCTATGAGAAGGCTATGCACAGAGGTGATTTTCATTCTTGGGAGAGTGCTATGCAGTTTGAGTTTGATTCACTGCAGAAAAATTAACATAAGACTTAGTTTTCGTACTTGATGGACAGCGTGCATTGCCATGCAAGTGGATGTACTGGTTGAAGAGTATTCTTGGTTGCCCTAACCTAGCATATAAGGCTAGATTGCTTGCGAAGGGCTTTAAGCAAGAAAAGGGAGTTGCTTTTGATGAGATATTCTCTCCTATAATTAGGATGACTACGTTACACTTGATCTTATCCTTGGTTGCTCAGTTGGATTTGATATTATCATACAAATGTCAAGACAGCTTTTCTACATGAAGTGTTACATGAGGATTTATATGTAGTAGCCTAAAGGCTTTGTGGAAAGAGGCAAGGAATATCAAGTGTACAAAATGAAGAAGAATCTTCATGGGCTTAAGCAAGCACCTAAGGAGTGGTAATTCTTTCATTCATACATAGGGCTATTCCTACAGTGATATGGATTTGTGTATATACAAAAGGAGGCATGTGATGGTAGGCTTATTATCTTGATGCTTTATATTGATAATATGCTTATAGATAGGAGTGCTCATGCTAAGTTGGATTCTTTAAAAACTCAGCTCAAGAAGAGATTTGAGAGATGGCCAAGGTTCCATTTGCATCTGTAGTGGGCATAGTTTGATGTATGGCATGATAGTCACTCATCCAATTTTGCCATTTGCTATGGTAGTTAGGATATAGGAGTCGTGGGCTACATTGACTTAGATTATACAGGACATGTAGATAGTCAAAAGTCCATAGCCTCAGGGTATGTCTTTATCTATGTTAGAGGAGGTACTCTTTTTTGGATGTTTAGGATGTAGAAATGCATGGCCTTATCTATTACTGAGGGTGAGTACATTACAACCATTGAGGCTTGCAAGAAGGCCCTATAGTTAGGCCATTTGGTTGTTGAAGATCTTGGTATGACTATGACTCCTATACCACATTCAAATTTGAAAGTGCCATTCAATTGGCCCATAATTTGGTCTTCCATGCAAAGACAAAGCACATTGAGGTGTGCTATCACTTCACTAGGGAGGTAGTAGAGGAAAAGTCCATTGAGCTTATCAAGATCTCTATAGATATGATTTCTATAGATATGTTCACTAAATGTCTCTTGAGGAATGACATGCCTTCCTTATGATGTTGATGGGTGTAGGATGAGGTGATACCTTTTCTCATCCTATTGTACTCTAGATACATATTGTGCTTTTCTCTTTTTTATTTTACTCCTCTCTAAGGCACATTTTCTTTTAAGTGCGAGGTTGTTGGGGGTTAAAGGTTGCATGTGCCTAGCCACCGACATTTGCTTGTATATAATACTTGCATACTTGTACACTACAAGTAGCCTGTGTCTATCACTATCACTTTATTCTTTATTCTTTTTGTAGTAATATAGTAAGGGGAGGTAGGTCAAATATTGTGACTATTGGAGTTCACACACACCAATCTCTCTCTTCTTGCTTGAATTTCCATAGCTTTTGCTCTCTTCTTACTTTTTCTTGTGCTTCAACCTTCCACTTCACCTTTCATGAAAGTGCTGTGATGCACATTGCTTTAGATGAAGCTTTGGTATTAAAGGTAGTGCCAGTTAGTGGTATTCAAAGCAAGGTGGCTAGTGGTGAATTGATGAGAAAAAGGGTGCAAACAAGGAAAGGTCCACCCGAGTAAGGGGTTCATTCTTTTTGGCTCATCTATAGGGTCATTGTTCATTTGTTGGGTCATATATGAACCTGATATTTGACTAGCATCATGAGTGTTAGGACAATAATAGAGTTGATTACCCTTATATATCCTGAGTTACGATCATTGGTAGTAGTACTATCTTTCCCTTTGTATTATAGTTTTCTCTTAGTCTGTGAAGTTATGCTATTCCTCAAGTATTGTCCTTGTGTATTTGGATATTAACATCCTCATTTCTATTGAGACTATTATACATGATTCATATATCAATATGCACCTCGGAGGTCTTGTTTGAGTACTGTAATGGGAGCACACACTCAACTGCCAAGACCCACGTATCGCTTATTGCTTCAAGCGTTTCAAGCGAGCACAAATGGCTATCTCTCACCTAGTCGATGCACCTTCCATTCTACGGGGTGTAGTGAGCTTACCTTGATGCCTAAATGAGTAGCCTCCTCCCTCAAGCAAGCCAGTAGCTCCACGATTTGAGATGCAAGATCAAGCAAGCTCAAGCCTCCACCTCCAAGCTCCATCCTCCATAGCCATACATGAGAAGAAGAAGAAGAATAAGAAGAAGAGAGGAGATGATGGAGAGCTTCTTCTCCACGATCCCTCACCCTCACACACTCACTCCCTCACACTCTCACACTCCCTCTCTCAAGTACACACAAGCAAGCAAGAAGGAGAGAAGAAGAGAAGAAGAAGAGACCACTTTTTCCACACACCAAAGAATGAGCTCCTCATTCACTTTTCAGGTTTAAATACAAGCCCTAAATCCCTTAGGCACATGCCCCCTTTTTTACAAGACTGGGCATCTTGCCAAGGTCCTCTTTCCCTATTCTGCTCTAGTTGCCTTATTCCTTCACCTATGTCCATTTAGACTTTACAACTTGCACAGGAGGGAGATTGGCAATCTTATAAAATGAATTACATTGCACCCTATGCTTTCCTTGCAAGAGCCCTCAAAGGCTCTCCTTCATCCTTGAGAGAGCACCTTGCTAGAATGTTCGGTGCTTTCCTTTATCCTTGAGAGCATCTTGATAGAATGTTTAGTGTTTTCCTTCATCCTTGAGAGCACCTTGCTAGAATATTCAGTGCTCTCCCACATTTTTTCTGAGCTTGCCTTCTCCCCCACTTTTCTTGCCTAGGTAGAATGAGCTTCTCCTTTCACTTTTTGACTTGGGCTTCCTTGGTCTTCCTTTGCTTCTTTTTGGCTGCATGATTCATGTCCATGACATGTTTATAAGTCTGTAACATTACCCCCTCCTAGACGAGTGCTAGTCCCATGGCACTTCTGGGTCTGAGCTGATGAGGATTTGGTGATTCGAAAGGTGGTTGTGTGAGTTGATGATGATGGGGCCTCCGAACTTGGTGGCTTGCATTGTTTGTAGTTAACTGTAAAGAAAAGAAGTACTACCTAGGGGTGTGTCTACCTTGCCATAAGGTGCATTGTGCTCGTGCTAGTGGAATTGGGAGTTGGATTGAACCAGGCTTGGTGGGTGTTGTCCCATGCTTTAGGACCCAGTTCGTGCATAAGGGTGGTGTGATGAGTGTGGCTTAGGGAGAAAGGTCTAGCCATAGGTGAGGATGACCTCCCTAGGTATGTTCTGCCCTTGATGTGCCATAAGCATGATGTGGGGCATCAAAATGGGCTAGGGGATTAGAGACGGAGCCACCGACCAAAGCCAGTGGATGCACCTAACTTGAGGACCCCTAGGTGCAATGACTACAGCACCTACATATAGTGAGGTTATTCATTTGTTTTCTCTTGTTATTTTCTTCTCTTGTTCTCTTGTTCTTTTTTGTGATTTTTCTCAAATTTTTTTCTTTTTCTTTTCATTTATTTTTTTTCACTTTTTTTAAATTATAACAAAGAACTAATTTTTGTCATCATGGTCATGTGAGGGAGGAGTTGGGGGCTTAATGGATTTGCTAAGAATTTTTTTACCTTGGATGTATCCTTTTAGGCCCATTCAATCATTAAGAGGAGTGGTGGATAGGAATGGGTGGTTATATTGAGTGAAGCGGTTGTCGTTCATGTCCTATAAGAGGGCCATGCAAAAGGATGGTAAGAGGGTAGTGCGTATCATTAACCTAGTCATTGCAAAGCTACCTATATCGGCATTGAGATGAAAAAGAGTGGTAGAAGGCGGTATTCTTGCGGAGTTGAATCTTGCCTTAATAACATTCTTATAAGGAGCCTCGTCTTGCTGCCCCATTTCAAAACTTGGCACTGTGTCATCAATTGGCCTTTTCATCTCTTCTCAACTATGACTTGCTGCCCCATTTCAAAACTTGGCAGCTTGTGGTTGGACGTGAAGCTTGTATCTTAGAGTCCTAAGGGAAATCTCCAGCTTTCTCCTTAATGATTCAACGGCCTCCTCCTCTTCTAATTGTGTGGTGTTTAAGAGTCTTGAGGAAGGTGCATTGTTAGGCTTCCAAGCTTATTTGCATGGCCTCTGCCATGTTTCTGCTAACACCTTGTCACCTTCTACAAGGACTAGTTGGGTCGCTAAGGGTCTTATCTGTCCTTCACTCTTGCCTACCCATTCATCTACTCTTCTTTTCATCTCTTCCAAGCTTTCATTATGTCTTTGGGCTAAGGCCCTTATTCTCCGCTCTTGCTCCTTGATTTCTCTTTCTAGTCTTTTATGCTCTTCTAGCTCCACATCCACCCTATTCTCCAACTTGTCCATGTTTTCCTAGTACCTTTGGGCTCTCTCTTCTTCTCCTGTTGTGAACTCCTCCATGGCATCTTGGACCCTCTTTATTTTTCCTTGCAACTCTTCTTGTTGTAGGATTAGGAGCTTGTACTCCCTTTGAAGCCCCATCAGCTCTTGATTTTTGTCTTCAAGTTTTCTTCACCAGTTGTCCTCCTACTCCTCCTTAGCCCTGAGCATCGCCTTTAGCTCACTTATTTTGCATTAATACTTGGCTATTTGGCAGGTTTTCTTGAGTTGGAAAGTCACTAATGCATCTTTCTCTGCTTCTAGCTCAGCAACTGCCACCTTCTTTTCCTCTTTCGCTCTTTCTGGGTGTTGCAAAAGGAGTTCCTGAACATAGTGGTCGTAGTTTGTAGACAATGGCAATGCGGTGGGGATAGTGGTTGTAGATGCTTTTATCTTTTGCCTTTTGGGGTCTTGTCTAGACTCTACATCCGCAATTGCCTGTCTTTTTGCTCCAATCATCACTGGGGTTCCTCCACTTGCACCTTGAGTTGTCTCTTTATTGACTAGAAACTGCACCCAGGCAACAAGGTTGTTGGCATCCACCGTGGTAGAAGAGTCTTGGGTGGGTGCAGAGATTGGGGTGGTGGGCAGTAGGATAGGTGGGATGGGGTTAATTAAAACCTTGCACTTGCCCTCTACTATTGGGGGTGGCATGGTTTTAGGCACTTGGGAGCTTGTGCTTGGGCGTTCTTCTTCACAAGGGCTCATGGTAGCCAATTCCTCCTCTCTGGGAGGGCTACTTCATTGATAGGCAGATGGCTAGGGCTATGTCTTCCTCTTTCTTCCTCCTTAACTCCTCGGCTTCTTACTCTACTTTCCTCCTCTCCTCTTCAGAGGAGGTGCGGTGCAAGTAGCTTAGGGTGACATGTCTAACCATAGGCGAGTGTTACCTCCCTAGGTATGTCCTGCCCTTGATGGGCCCTAAGCATGAAGTGGGGGAGCAAAAAGGGCTAGGGGGTTAGGAGTGGAGCCAGTCGACCGAAGCCACCGGGCACGCCTAACTTGAGGACCCCTAGGTGCAGTGATCGTGCTTTATGTGGTGCTAAGCGCTTTTGCAAGTGAGTTGTTTTGTCCATTCCGTGTGTAATGTTCTTCTTGATTTTCCTTTCATACTTTTCTTTTTCTTTCTTTCTTTCTTCTTCTTCTTCTTAAAAAAAATAAAATTATTATACTAGTAGAATGGCAGCCAGTGCCTAATTCTCATTGTCTGAATTAGGCAAAAAAGGGGGTCGGATGGATTTGCTAAAAAATTGATAGCTTTGCATGTATTCTTTCAGATTCATGCGGACGTGGAGGGAGGTGGTGGAGAGGAAAGGATGATTGCATCTAGTGAATTGGTTGTTGTTCATGTCTTCCAGGAGAGCTAGGCAAAAAGAGGGGAGGAGGCTAGCCCTCATTATCAGACGCGCCATGGCATAGATGTTGATGGTGTTAGGGTCAAAGAAGAGGGGAGGTAGCTCACATTCTTGTGGAGTCGGGTCCTGCTTAAGTAATAACTTAAGTAACCTAAGATAATTACATGTAGTTACAAAAGCTGGATCAGGGCATAAAGAGAAATCCGCGAGGAAACACGTCATGGAGTCATCCAAGCTTTCCGAGTTGAAGAGGAGGGCATGTTCGAAGGAGACATCATTAGAGTTGTAGATGATAGGAAAATCATAACGCCCATGGAGGGTGGCAACAAAACCTCTCGTAGGACAGGCTGTTGCAAAAAGCCATCTAGGCGAGCATGTTGATGTCGCACACTCGCCTCCTCCATAGGGGTTGATAGTCATATCCTTGTACGATATGTGGTACTTCAAACACCTTGTTTTTCCAAAACTCAGCTTCTTCATTTCCCCAAAGAGTGGGGGTCTTCTCCCTTTCCTCCAGGCCACTTCTTTCCTAGTCGGCTACCAGTCGCGATCACCTCCTCCATCACCTTGAGCGATAAGACCCTCCATAGGCTATTGGGCATGAGGAAGCTGAAGGTGAATGGGTCTTTTTCTCTTTCCTGCCGCTCCCAAATTACAAGCTCTGTATGGAATCCAGCGAGAATGTCATCAGGGCACGGTGGGAGGGGTGCGGACGGCTACATGACTGGCTTGGCCCTTAGTTGCTTCTTGGTTTCTTCGACTAGCTTTCTCTGTCTTTCCCTGAGTGTAGCTTGTCTCTCTGCAGATGGATCAACCTATTGTTGCTCTTGGGAATGCAGCAAGGGGGGTTGTGGGATCACCTCTTCTTTGAATCTCCCCATATTGAATTCAAGCTGAGCCTCCTCCCCCTGCCGGTCTCCTTGTTGTGCTCCTTCTGCAAAGCCCATTGCATCAATTTCCTGGGGGGTTAGGCCGGCCAGTAGTAGGTATTTTCGTTGCTCTTCTAGGCTCAGCCTAACCTCCGCAGGTTGGAGTGGCATTTGCAACCATGCGTGCAGAGCTCTGCATGCAATAGTGAGTTTTTTATGTGCCACCCCCAATGACTCTCCTTTTGGGTAGGTGGTGTCCATTAGTGTGTTAATGAAGGCCTTTTGCTGGGCACTAAAGGCTGTTTGGGTGGCTTCTACTTTGCTCTTTGTGAGGATCTTTTCTTTCTCTACCAGAGCGAGGTGCCGTGCTAGTGTCTTCACCCTCTTTTTGTTCTGCACTACCCATTCCTCTACTCTCTTGTTTATCTCTTCCATGCTCTCTCCCTACTTGTTACGAGCTTCTGCTCTTGGTCTTTTAGTTCCTTGCTCATGTTCTCTTTTTCTTTCTTTCCCAAGTGTAGCTGATCGGTCATAGACTCAATCTCCTTTTGCTGCTGCTCCATCTCCTACTTTCTCTCTTCTTCTTTGGCATTCAATTCCTCCATCATTTGCTCGATGTTAGCAGTTTTTGCCTTCAATCCTCCATGTTGTATCAGGAGGAGCTTATACTCTCTACATCTGCACCAATTCCTAATTCATCCTCCAGCCACTGCTTATAGCTCTCCTCCATGTCCTCCTTGGCCTTCAATTCCTGTTTGAGATCAGAGATCTCTCTTTGCTGCATGGCTATTATGCAGGTCTTTTCAAGCTGGAATGGAGCTACCAACTCCTTTTCCGCCACCAACTTAGCCACAGCTATCTTCTTTTCCTCCTTAGCCTTCTCCAATTGTGGGAGAGCAGCTCGGCGACATACTCATCGTAATTGGCTGGTGGCGTCACTGTTGTGTGGATTGGAGTGGTCGAGGCCTCCACTTTCTGACGTTTTTGGTCCTGTCTCGACTCAGTATATCTGTGGTTGGTCTCTTTTGCCCCGTGGCCGTGGTCTCCGTGCTCTTTCCCTGGGCCATTTCTTTATTAATAAAATATTGCATCCATGCCACAAAGTTAGAGATGTTTGCGCTGGTGGGGATGCTAGGGGTGAGGGTGGTTGGTTTGGTGGGAGGCACCATGAAGGTAGGGATAGGGTGGATAAGGGTCTTGCCTTTGCCTTCAAGGACAGCGGGTGGTATGATTTTTGGTACCTGTGTGCTGGAACCAGGCCCTTCTTTCCTCAACGGGCTCAAGGCTCCCAGATCATCGGTCCTGCTCTATTACTCGATTGATCGGCGTGTAGCTTCGGCCAAGTCCTCCTCCTCCCTCCTCAATTCCTCTTCTTCCTCAGTAGCTCTTCTTTGCCTTTCTTCTTTAGTTTTCCTAGTTTTCCTGCACTCTTCCTCCAATTTCTCTTTTTGTTACTTTTCTTTCCTTTTCCTCTCCTCGGCCTCCTGTTGTTTCGACACCTTTTTAGCCTTCTTGACTTCTTCCTTTGCCTTTTCTTCTTCCTGTTTCTTCTTCTTCTCCCTCTCCTCGGCCTCCTTGAGGGATTCTCTTTTTGCCTTCTCCAAATCCTCTTTCTCCTTCTTGCGGCCTTCATCCTGCTTCTTTTTCTTTTGTGCCATCTTCTTCTTGGGTTTCTTGGCCTACTTTTTGCCCGATTGTTCTTCTTGTTCCTACCCTTCCTTATCACTCTCAGTCCTCACTGGACCTCTCTTGGTCCTGGTGAGGGGGTGACCTGTTAGGTGAGGCCTTCTTTCTTTTTGTGGCCTTGGAAGCTGGGGACTCCCCACCTGCTGGTGTACTTCCTAAAGCTAGTGCTTTAGCCGCTTGGTCAATGGTTTTGCGTACATATTCGTTCCAGTTGACTTCATGCAAGGTGTGCTACATTCTCCAGCACATGCACGCTGATTTGATGCATTAAGGAGTTGTAGCACTGGCTGGAGAAGAGCGTGTGCACTAGCTTCGCTTGTAGTCTAGCTTCCGCATCAGGAATGTCCTGGATGCTGATGTCATCATTAGTTAGCACATCCTCCCTTTTCATTTTCAGCATGGCATACACATTCTTCTTTTGCTTTTTCTCTATCTTCGGCTCTAATCCCAACGCCTTCTCCACCAAAGCTAGGTTTAAGTGAACCTGCATGTGTTTAGCATTTTCTCCCCTTCCCATCGTCACGGTATCGCACTCATGGTCAGGGTCGTATGTCCTGAGAAACTCCACACACTCCGTGTGGTCAGGCTCTTGCGCAAATTTCTCAAGGTACTTGGTGAGGTTGCACTGCTCGATGACTCTCTTGGCTGCTTCCTCCTTGGCCACCACACCCTCTATGTTATGAATGGTTCGGAACTTGAGCTGGTTGTAGACGCGGCTTTCAAGGGTGATGCGGTATTGCATTCTTTCCTCCTCCGTGAACGGAAGTCGGTGGGCGCGGTCTTGTTGCGACATCTTTTGTTCTTGTCATGATCCCAAGTTTCCATTAGTGCTTTCAAAATAATAATTTGTTGGAAAAGAAAGACTCTATATGTTTATTGAATGGAAGCATTAAAATCCAATCCAATGTAGAATCTTCCCTTCAGACTTTAACTTTTTGCCCTTTATTTCAAAGTTCTCGTGCCATTTTTCCTACCTCGCTCATTGTTTACGTGTTTGTGTGCTTTGCTTGATTTTCCTTGGTTTTAATTTGATTCACCTCACCCCCCTCCCCTTCTAGCTCGAGATGAATTCTTCTTAGGATTGAAGGTTAGGAGATCAAGGGCATTCTGCAATGGGTTTAGGAGTTATCGGCATAGGAATCAAGTGTAGAAATCAGGGTTGTACTCTAGTTGAGCTTTGCGGTCTAGATCAAAAGGTTGAATGTCCACGTGTGTGATGTAAGTGAGAACATCTGTTAGAAAGTCATCGAAAACGGCGCGGTTAGCAATATGTAACTCTTCCTCAGTCAATAGGCGATCGAGGTAAGAGTGTCCTTTGATGTGCTCTTCCATGGATCGGCCACGAAGAGTGGTACGACGTAAGTGGGATCGTACTCTGCTGTTTTGATTGCGTGGCACTACTCAGCATTTGTCATGACTTGGCATCCTTCAACTGTCCTTTACAACCTAAGAGTGTACCAGTGCCTCAAGAATGGGGATTCAGTATCAGTAAGTTTTGATAATTCTGCAATTTCTTGGTCTGTGGTGGTAGAAGTGGTTCGCTGATCATATGATGTGATGAGGTGCTATTTGAGGGCTTGCTCTTTGGAGATCTCACTATTGAGCAATTCAACAGAGCGAAGTTAGTTGCTTTTGCGAAGGCAAGTTCAAACATCTCCCAAGAACAAGGCATCGTATGAACTTCGGTTGCAAAGGGTTCGGGCAATAGGCTTAAGTCCAAGAGGTCAGGGCTAGCTCTCTGAAAGTGGCATCTAGTTGTCTAATGTAATCAACTACATCATCCCCCGTATCTTCCACTAGATCTAAGGCCAATGTCAAAAATGATTTTCTCTCATAGGAGGGTTTAAGACGTGCTGGTGGTTGGGGTTTGATAGCACTAGAGCCTTTAACAATGAATAGTTGCAGTTGCGGGTGTTCTTGAGATTGCAGTTGGACCTCTTGGATTAGGGCTGGAGAAGTACCAACGACATTCGATGGACTGCTGCCTTCAGAATGGAGCATGGTAGTCGGATTGGCTCTAGCGGGTGACGACTCATGTGTCAATGTCTATCGTTTGGGCCGATAGGCTTGTTCAACTCTCTTGGGCATGTGCGTGGATGAGCTTGATGGATGTGGGTCTGGAAAGCGCTGTGGCTTATGGTTTTGAGATTCTATGGGACTTGGGGTGATCAAGCTTGAGGGTGGCGTAGAGTGGTGCCTTTGGCCGTGTGGGCTTTAGGGATCCATATCCAAGCATTTCCCTCATAGTAGCCTTGCACATGCAAGAGGGATTTAGGGACCTATCTTTGCTTGATCATGCGTCGATTTCTGTGACTGCGCCTTAGTTTCCTAGGTTTAGAGTTTCGGGTCTTATGAGGATGTGTGCGTCAACTCCTAGGCAGTGGTTGTAGCTGTTTAGGCTTCCAATGAAACCTAGGCTGTTGGTCCTTAGCTTTTGCTACTATGAGCAGTGGTTCTTGAGAATTGGTGGGTGGTGGCCGAGCACTATCCCCCTCCTTAGATTTGGATGCTAATACTTCTACCGATGGCCTTGCGGATTGTGATGAGGTCGAGCAGCCCTTGCTGAAAGTTGTAACAATGCGAACGTTGCCTATGGCGAGGTGGATGCACTGCAACTCATAATCAATGTTGCAATGAGTTTGCTTTTTGAAGGTTTGCCCTGGCAGCGACTCCGTGCCTGCGTCTTTGGCATTTGACAATATGTAGAAGATCAGTGGTACAGTCTCAAACTCGATAAAAACGGCGGCTCTGCACTTGTCGAGAAGTGTGTATGAGCGGCCCCCATATGAGCTTAATTTGGCATCAGTGGGCTGTAATGGTGGTTTGCCAAGTTGGGTCCAATGATCGTGAGTCAAGACATTGAAGTCAGCTCCCTCGTCGATCAAGGCATTGAAGGCGCATGCTCACTTGGCAATGACCGTGATGTGCAGGTATGTGGGCTCTACGGATTCCTCATCCTCATCATCGATTTCAATGATTGTGGTTACTTGTACTTTGACAGGCAGTTCCAACATTGGTGGCTCATGCAAATGATTCATGGGAGGGTATTACTTCTTGACATGACTGCCATTGAAGAATCCTATTCCCTTGCCGCCTAGAGTCTCGAGCTCGACGTTGCCCGTTCGGCTGATTGCATGAACTTTGAAAGGTCCAAGACCTCTAAACTTCATTTTTTGCTTATGCCCCTTAACTGAGTATAGGAGCACTAAGTCGCCCTGTTCGAAGTCGCGCTGCTTGACGTGCTTGTCAAACCAGCTCTTGTGTCATGCCTTCTCACATATGAGCGCATGAGTGGCTAGAAGGTGAGTCTCCAAGAGATGTTCGAGTTCAACTAGGAGTTGCATCCATGCCTCCTTTCCTTCCCATCGTTCCTGAAGTACTATTCTCAGGCTAGGCACAAAGAATCCTACAGGGAGAATTGCTTCAGCTTCGTAGGTCAACCTAAAGGGGGTCTGGCCAACAACCATTTTATAAGCTATGTGGTAAGCCCACAAGGCTGCCATTAGCTTGTTATCCCAGTCGCTGCGTGAGGCAGAGAATACCTTGGTTAGGGCGTTAACAAGAATCTTATTCGTGTATTGTGTCTAGCCTTTTGCTTGAGGGTAGTATGGAGAAGATTTTCAAAGGATAATTAGGAAGGTGGATAGGAGATGTGCTATCACTTCATTAATGAAGTGTGTGCCCTGGTCACTGACTAGTTTGATGGGGCAGCCGAATCATGAGATTACCTGCTCCCACAAGAACTTGGTAGTCGTTCGAGCATCGTTCTTTCATGTTGCTCTCACCTCTGCCCATTTCGTTAGGTAGTCTGTGGCCACAATGATGTATTTGGCATGCGAATACTGTGCAGTGGGGCTGATGGGTCCTATGAAGTCAATTACCCATTTTTTGAAGGGTTTTTGTGCAATTATTGGGGCCAACTCCATTTGATCCTTGCGAATTGGGACCTTTGTCCGCTGACACTCGTCACAATGCTTAACAAATCGTGCTGCATCACGAAACAATGTTGGCCACCATAGTTGAGACTACAGCACCCTGCGGGCCGTCGTGTCTCTGCTAAAGTGTCCACCAATAATTCCGATGTGTGCCTCTAAGAGCATGTCATGCATCTCATGCTTGCACACGCATCTGCGCAGCAATCCATCTTACCCTAGGTGATAAAGCTGGCCTGCTATCATCTGGTAGGGTTGGATCTTGAGAATGAGTCGCCTAAGTCTTGCCTTCTCTATCAATCGCTTAGGTAGTCCATACTCAAGCACTTGGACTATGTCATCTGCCCAATATGGTGTTAGATCAGCCTTGAATAAATCTATATCGCTGGAAAGGTTAAAGAGATGGGCGTCTGGCAATTCATCGGCAATGCCTTCTCCGACGGCTTCTCCTGTTGTGGGGATACATGACATATGGTCGGCCATGTAGTGTTGTTTTCCCTTTCGTACAACCACGAAGAAGTCAAACACCAAAAGCAGAAGAAACCATTGAGCTATGTGTCCTGTAGTGCAAGGTTTATTCACTAGATATAATAAGGCTTGATGGTCCACAAAAAAGGTAAAGGGTGTAACCAATAGATAATGCCGGAACTTCTTCACAGCAAACACCATGGCCAAGCCCTCTCTTTCTTTCATTTCCATCCTAGTGAGCTGTCTGCTAGCAAAGCTCATTGGATAGTCTAGGTTGTGTTCACCAGGTTGGCACAACACTGCCCCCACAGCAAATTTAGAAGCATCGATATGGACGTGGAAGGTAATGGTCCAACCTGGGGCTCGTAGAATTGGTGCTGTGGTTAGAGCCTTCTTCAACTCTTCATATGCTCGTTGGCATGCTTCAGTCCATTCAAAGACAATCAGCAGCTTGTATAAAGGTTTGGCCATCAACGCGTAATTCAACACAAACCGCCAATAGTAACCCGTATGGCCTAAGAAGCATTGGACTCCCTTATAGTTGCTTGGGGGTGGAAGGTCAACAATAACCCTAACTTTCAAGAAGTCAGTGGCAATGCCGTTCTTGGACACCACATGGCCTAGGATGCATCCATGCTTCACCCAAAACTGGCATTTTAAGGGGTTCAAGGAGAGACGATATAGGCGACACTGCTCAAAGGTTGCTTGGAGTTTGTCTAAGTGTTCCATCCAAGTCGAGTGAATGCAGAGATCATCGATAAAGACTTCCAACTCTTTGCAAAGCATGTCTTTAAATATGGTGCACATGAGGCGTTGGAAAGTGCTAGGGGCATTAGTCAACCTGAAAGGCATGACTATCTAAGCAAAGACGCCCCATTCAGTGGCAAAGGCAGTCTTATGCATGTTGGCAGGATGCACTTGCACCTGATTGTATCCTAAGAAGCCATCTAGAAAAATGTAGGCCTCCTTGCCTGCCACTCTTTCAAGCATGTGCTCGGTGTATGACAATGGGTAATTGTCCCTCTTAGTAGCAGCGTTCACCTTCTTGTAATTAATGCACACTTTGATTTTTCCATTTTTCTTCATCACGATGACTATGGGTGATACCCAGTCCGTGTGCTTAATCTTGTAAATGAATCCCGCTCTCATCAGCTTATCAATCTTGTTGATGATGGACCGCCTGGTTAGATGGGTCCACACGTCTACACTTAGCATGTCGGTGGTTATTATGACTCTCACATGGCCACTGACTCATTACTTATTATATTCAGGTTGTTACACCTATTTACAGCTGGCATAGTTATAGCGCCAGTCAACTAGTGTAGTCGGTTATGCATTTTTTGACTTAGTAGGCCACTTTCCTTTATGTTGTATCTTATCTATACTTTGTGTACATTGTAAAGTGTATGGAAGAAGAAGAAGAAACCAATAAGAAAACGTTTTGGCCTCCATCTCTCTTCTTGTCTCTTGAGTGAGCTTCTCCTTGTACATTCTGTATGTGTTTGGCGCAGCATCTTGAGCAAGTCCCCTAACCACACGATTCTTGACATGGTATCAGATTTGCGCCATTGAGAAAGGTTGATTTCGAAGGTTGAAGTGAAGGAGAAGAAGCAAGGTTCAAGCAAGCAAGCCACGGGTAAGAAGCTCTCCCATTCTTCCACTCTTTCTCTTGGACAGTGCCTGTGGAGGCACCAGAAGCAGGGTAGAGCAAAAATCTCAGATTGCAGTGAGATTTGGTGTGTGCGAAGAGCATTGTGTATTTTGCAGATAAGCCCTTTACAGCTTTCCCACTGCTATTTTGGCCATCCGAGGTCATTTCAGGCCCCGTTTTAGACTCGCAAGGTTGCGGACAATAGTTCGAGGTATCCTGCAATTTCAGCTATGTCTGCCATATACAAGTGCACATGTTACAGATTTTAGATCTGTAAGTTCAAAGGTGTCTACCAGCAAATAAACACAAGGTTTATCTGTAAACTGGTTGCAGATTGCATGTATTGTTGAGTAGACAGTAAAAAAGTTTGTCTGGTGTATTGCTGTGCGCTACAGGTTGAGGGTTGCAAAATATTTGCTTGCTGTTTGGTATTAGTTTTGTGATAATGGCAGAGAACAGTGGAAATCCCATCATTGAAAAGCTCAACAACAACAACTACCCTTCATGGAAATTCTGTGTCACAAACTTCCTTATTGGAAAAGGCCTCTACGAGTTTGTTTCAGGTGAAGAAAAGGAGCCGGAGGTAAGTGATCCTCCAAATGCAGAAGAGACAAAGGCACAGAAGGAATGGAATGCAAAAGACAAGAAGGTCATGTATCGGCTGTTTGCAATAATTGACAATAATATATTGGGACATATTAGAAATGTAGAGAATTTATATGCAGCTTGGACCATACTTGAAAGTATGTTTTCTGTAAATACAAAGGCACGAAAGATTCAACTCAAGCAAAAATTGAATACATTGAAGAAAGGGAAGATGTCTATCAATGAGTATGCACTGAAGGTAAGGAGCATTGCAGATGCCTTGGCAGCGATTGATGCAATGCCCGACGATGATGATTTGGTGTCGTCTACCTTGGGTGGACTTAACAATGAAAATGCTTGGAAGTCTTTTGTAACTTCCGTATATGTTAGAAAGCCATTTCCAGATTTCGATGAGTTGGTCTCCCTTATGATCACTGAAGAGATCAACATGCAGAGTGAGACATCTGAAAAAAGTGGTGAATAGGTCCAAGCTTTCTACTCTAGTTCAGGAAGGGGACGTGGCAGGTCCTCTTTAAGAGGCCGTGGTACAGGACGTGGTAGTGACAACCAACAAAATAGATTGAATCAGCAATTTGGCGATATGCAGGTTTTAGGAGGTCATGGTAACTTTAGAGGCAGGGGGAGATTTAGAGGAAGAGGTAGATGGCAGAACAGAGGTTCTAACAACTTTGGTATTGTGTGTCACTACTGTGGCAAAACAGGTCATACTCCAGCCCAATGTTATGCTAAGAAAGATAATATTTGCAGTGGTAAGTTACAGTAAGGAAACTATGTATCGTCTTCACGACAAAATGAAGAAAAAAATGAACGTCTGTTTGTTATGCAGCATATGCTGAATGCTGTTACAGGAAAGGGAACACATGATGATATTTGGTATGTTGATTCAAGTACATCCAATCATATGACCAGCCATGCAGAATGGTTTGAAGAGATGCAGGATTTGCAAAATACAGGTTATGTGCAAATGGGTGATGATTCATGCCACCCAATTTCACACATTGAAAAAGTTCCCTTGTCCTTGCATGATGGTAAGACAAAGAGTCTTTCAAATGTATTACATGTGCCATCTATTACAAAGAACTTGGTGTTAGTCGGTCAGATGGTAGAGCAAGGGCTGCAAGTTAGATTTAATGTAAAGGGCTGCTTTGTAGAAGACTTCAATGACAAGTGCAGGTTGTTTGCAAAGGGAAGTAGAGTTAGACGTATGTTTACTCTGGATGTTGGAATTCCTACTATGAATGCTGCTATGCATGCTAAAGGAAAAGGTGTTATTGCAGATATTGAAATTTGGCACAAACGCATTGGACATGCAAATGTACAAAGGTTGAAATTAATGCAATCCAAAGGGTTGGTTACAGGTTTGCCTACATTTAGAGTTGCAGAATTTCATAAGGTATGCAAAGCATGTTAGTTTGATAAGCAAGCAAGACAACCCTTTTCACATGAGAGAGATGTAAGCAGAAATATCCTTGATGTTGTGCATACAAATATTTGGGGGCCTACACAAAATGTATCTCTTGGAGGCAGTTCATACTTTGTCACATTCATTGATGATTGTTCTAGAAAGCTGTGAGTATATTTTATGAAGGAAAAGAGTGAAGCATTTGAGCACTTTAGAACTTTCAAGGCTGCAGTTGAAAGAGAAACATGCTTGAAAGTAAAGTCTTTGAGGTCAGATGGAGGGGGAGAGTACCTCTCGAATGAGTTCAGTGATTTTCTGAGGTCTCATGGGATAAAGAGACAGTTCACATGCAAGTATATCCCACAACAAAATGGTGTTGCAGAAAGAAAAAACAGGCATATTGCAACACCTTGATGGGGCTGAAAAGAATATGCCTAAGCATTTTTGGTCTGAGGCTGTTTATACTGCTATTTATATTATGAACAGAACTCCCACAGCTGTAGTTCATGGGATGACTCCTGAAGAATGCTTTACTGGCAAGAAGCCTGATGTATTGCACTTGAAGGTATTTGGCTGTGTTGCATACGTTCATGTGCCAGATGAGCTACGGAAGAAGCTTAATCCAAAGGCAGAAAAATGTGTCTTTATTGGATACTCTTTAGAGCAAAAGGGTATCGTTGTTATAACCCTGTCACATGTAAGTTCAGAGTGAGCAGGGATGTCATCTTTGATGAAATGAGTAGTTGGTATGCATCTAGTGGTGATGCATGGGATGATGATGATGATCATGACACTCATGTGTAGGATAAAAAGCAAGAATCACAGACTCTTAGTGGACCAGAGACATCATCTAGTAGTCCTTGGTCTGGGAGACTAAGGACTAGCTTTACATCTTCAGGTGCATCTAGTAGCACTACAGGTAAAGACAAAGGAAAGAATAAAGTGTCAGATGGAATTAATGCAGTTCTTGATGGAGACTCCAGTGGCTTAGAGAGCTTGGATGATGAGCTTGGTATTTCTTGTGTCAGGACACCAGGTGTACAGAGAGCTCATAGTAATGTAAAGGCTCCATTGAGTGATCCGGTGGTACGCAGATCTAGCAGGGTCAGATACCCTGTTAAAAGATTTGGTTTTGAAGCTTATGCAGCTCACCATTATGCTTATATGGTGAAACTAGTTGAGGATGTTGAGCCCACTTGTTTTGAGGATGCTGTTGGTCATACTCATTGGGATGCAGCAATGGATGAGGAGATGGCTGCATTAGAGGCCAATAAGACTTGGGATCTAGTATCATTGCCAAAGGGCAAGAAAACTATTGGATGTAAGTGGGTTTATAAGACTAAGCACAATACAGATGATTCTATTAGTAGGTATAAAGCTAGGTTGGTTGCAAAAGGCTATGCCCAGACATATGGCATAGATTATGAAGAAACCTTCAGTCCAATTGCTAGGATGGCAACTGTCAATGTGTGATTGCTTTGGCAGCAGCCAAAGGTTGGAGGTTGCAACAAATGGATATGAAGAATACCTTCTTGCATGGTGATTTGCAGGAAGAAGTGTATATGGATCAGCCATTAGGTTATGCAGATTTAGAGCATCCCACATATGTGTGTAGGTTGAAGAAGGCACTCTATGGGCTCAAGCAAGCACCTAGAGCATGGTCTGACAAGATCAGAGAGTATCTTGTCAATATTGGCTTTTATGTTTCTGATGCTGATCACTCACTTTAAGTGAGAAAGGGAGATGCAGGTTTGGTCATCATAGTCATCTATGTGGATGGCTTGATTATTACAGGTGATAGTGATAGTGGGATTGCTGAAGTCAAGGACTTTTTGAAGAAGAAGTTTGAGATGAAGGATTTAGGTGAGCTAAGGTACTTCCTTGGCATTGAGGTGATCATATGTGATGATGGTATATGGCTATCCCAAAGACAGTATGGCTTGGATATGTTGTCCAAGTATGGTATGACAGCATGCAAACCACTTTCAGTCTCGTTGGAGCAGAACGTAAAGTTGAGTGCTGATGTTGGGGATGAGATAGAAGACCCTACTATGTTCAGGAGGATAGTGGGGAGTTCAATCTACATGACCATTACAAGGCCATACTTGAGCTACGCTGTTGGTCTTGTGAGTTAGTTTATGCAAGTACCTAGAAAGTCACATTTGGATGCAGTCAGACGCATATTGAGATATGTGAAATCCACATTACATTATGGACTTTTCTATGAGGCAGGTACAGATGCACAGGTGTTTGGATACACAGATGCAGATTGGGCTGGTAGTATGTCTGATAGAAGATCTACCAGCAGATACATGTTCTCTCTTGGTAGTGCAGCAGTTACTTGGAGTAGCAAAAAGCAGTCTACAGTTGCTTTGTCGAGTACAGAGGCTGAGTATAGAGGTGCTGCTGTTGCAGCATGTGAGGTAGTATGGCTGTAAAAGTTATTGACTGATTTAGATGTGCATGTGGAAGTTCCAATTGTCATTTATTGCGATAACATGAGAAGTATACAGTTGGCTAGGAACCTTGTGTTCCATGCCAGGACAAAACGTATTGAGGTATACTACCACTTTGTGAGAGAGAAGGTACTAGCAGGTGAGCTTGACTTGGTGTATGTCAGCACGTAGGATCAGATAGCTGACATCTTCATGAAGGCATTGGGTACAGAGAAGCTTCAAAAGTTTCGAAGCTTACTTGGAGTTGCAAAGATGCAGTTGAGCTTGAGGGGGAGAGTTGAGATGACAAGCTCAACACATGCTGACATTAATGATGGACCGCCTAGTTAGATGGGTCCACAAGTCTACACTTAGCATGTCAGTGGTCATTATGACTCTCACATGGCCATTGGATCATTACTTATTATATTCATGTTGTTACACCTATTTACAGCTGGCATAGTTATAGTGCCAGTCAACTAGTGTAGTCGGTTATGCATTGTTTGACTTAGTAGGCCACTTTCCTTTATGTTGTATCTTATCTATACTTTGTGTACATTGTAAAGTGTGTGGAAGAAGAAGAAGAAACCAGCAAGAAAACGTTTTGGCCTCCATCTCTCTTCTTGTCTCTTGAGTGAGCTTTTCCTCGTACATTCTATGTGTGTTCGGCACAGCATCTTGAGCAAGTCCCCCCACCATGCGATTCTTGACAAATCTCTTCCTTGACAGCATGAGCATGTTTTGGATTCATAGGGTATGGTCATTGCTTCATCGGCGTTGCATCTGGTGTGATGGGTATATTATGAGTCACTACACTCGGATCTATCTCCTTGAGCTAGGTTCACCTCCTTCTTGGGCTAGGTTTACCTCCTTAACCTTGGCTGGTCCCTCGATTGGTTCGCTCATTTGTCCTTGCCATTTGGCACCCAATAGGATCACTATCCTATCTCATTTCTTGAATTTTGTAAATCTTTTGGGGAGATCCCATGGTTTTCGCTGTTCGTCTGTTCGTGTGTCCCTGGATTGTTTCGTCCTTTCCTGCTTCAATCATCTGCACCTCAGGTGGACGGGTAGGTCTCCCTTGGTGCGTCAGGTCTTGGGCAGCCTAGGTATTTCTGGGTTGCTATCCGAACTTACCTCCGACTTAGATTCAAACTCGCCATCTTCGCTAGAAGAGATGGTCTCCCTTGGTGGTCGTAGTTTAGATGGTGATTCTGTTTTAAGTGTCGTTCCCGATTGGGCTAGGCCTGCTTGCTCAAAGTCTATGGCTCCTACATGTTCTAACCAGACGCGATCACAATCCATGCGCATGACCCCTCACTCTATCTCGAAGACACTCTTTTTCTGTGGCTTGGAGTCTGCCCCTATTTGTTCTATTTCATGTCCCTCAGTGCCGTATTCTACGGTATCTATCTCACCCTCACTTTCGTCACTAAAGGATTGGTAGTCTTCGTACTCGTCATTAGAGTCCTCTACGTCAAATCACTCATCATCTCCTAGGGCTTGGTATATCTCTTGTCATTGATCAAGGACTAGGGCCCAGTTGTACATGAGGTTTAAGTCATGCACCCTGGTCCATTGCCACTTGGATTCATCTAAGAGATCCTGGAGTGGTTTGAAGTTTGCTGCTGGATTGTCAGCTAGCTTGTCTGTTAAGTATTCTAGAATCTCCTGGAGTTCTCTCTTGTTGTTTGGCACTTGGAAGGTGACGGGCTTAGGTCTCCCATGAAGGGTTCCTACTATCATGCAAACTAGTACTACAGAGGAGGGCGTGTTGTTAGAATTTTCCATCATCTTGATTGCTTGCTCATTTGCCTCCTGATCCGAGAATGGCAGGTCGATTGTAGCAAGGACATGCATCCAATCTCGCTCATCCTCTGGGCATGGGATATACTTAGTCAAGGGCCCATAAGACTCCTTGACTTGAGAGTTACCTTTGAGCATCGTGGAGATGGCATCCAAGTCAACTGGTGAGGTCTTCCAAGTGTCCACATCTCTACCCTCATAGCTTCAGTTCTATTACCAAGGAAGATCAAGCCATTACCCCAATCTTCGATAACTTTGGCATTGTGCATCCAGGGTCGACCTAATAGGATATCGTAGTCCACTTCCTTCATGACTATAAAGTCGATAGAGAATTGGACACCTGTGATTTTCATTTGCCAGTTTTTAAGTACCCCAAACGGCTTCACTCTCATGCTGTTTGCTAATGTGACATTAAACCGAGTGGTCTCGACAAGTGGGTTTCCCCAAGTCTGAAGTACTAAGTGTCTCAGCACACTAACCCCAGCTCCCGTGTCTACAATCCCCTTTTTCGTTGTGTCACCTAGGGCCAGGACTGGTAATACTGCATGCATCTTGGTGCCTTCCAAGAAAGCATTAATGTGCAAGGATTTTGGCACAGAGTGCAGCGTTAGATTCGGTATTTGTGTTTTTGCATCATGGTCATGTAGATTAATAGCTTGTTCTCGTGACCCCTCAATCCACTACTTCAGGTCTTGCCATAGGGTGGGATGCTGCTTAAGTAGGTCTCCTAGGCTTAACGTCACAGGGTTGGTCACTAGCGTGGTAAGGAGATCATTGGCTACTTGTCTCTCTCCTAAATCTGATTGTCCTGGCCAATGGCCGTGACTGATTTGCTGGCCTGCAGCATCAAGGCTTGGCCTAAGCGGTGTTGCTTGTGGTGCGGTTGTATCTCCTGGCTTTGGTCGAGGGGGTGAGACTGGCATGCTTATGTTGGGGAGATCATTGATCTCGTTCTCTAGGATGGGCTCAACGTCCCTTAAGTGCTCTTGGGCCTCTTTCACCCAGTCCTTCACTTTCTCTATGGCCTCTAGGCTGGTGCTTTGGATGTGGGTATTCCCTACCTTGGCACTTCCCTTTTCGGCCGTCTTAGGGCTGAAGTTTCTGCCTCTACGTCCGTGGCCTTCTTTTCAACAGGCAGAGTTGTAGCACTCTCAGTTTTCAGTGCAATCTTAGCTTTCGACGTCTTCTTTCTCCTCCTATGGCTCTTCTTCCCTATATCGAGGCTGCATCAAGGTTGCTAGGTCGTAGCAGTGATATGCCGGCCTGCTTCATCTCGGCACTGATCATGACCTGCAATGGGATAGGTGTGGCCTCCCCATCAAGGTTATCGACACCAAACAGTCCCAATGGGACAGATGGTACGTTGGCTGAACTTGAAGAAGGTTTCTACTTTGCGCAATTGACTAAGAGATGGGTGATTCCGCACTCAACGCACCTTAGGTCAGTTTTGTCTTTGTTCTACTGCTCCCTCTCAGGGCAACATGATGAGACATGACCTGGGTGACCACAAGTCCAATAGATGATTGGATCTTGTGTCTGTCCTCCTAGGCCTCTACCTCATCCTCTCCCTAATGCCATCACCAGTACTAATTGATAGTCCATAAGGACCGCGTTGCCCTCGTCATCGTGAGAGATGTAAGGGTATAAGTAAGTATCTTCCTCATTTGGCTCTTCCACGTAGTGGACTGGAGCATCACTCGGTGGATGGGTCACGTAGGGACCAAGCGACAGCCGGCTTTATGTCGTTAGGCGCAGGAAGGGACAATGGGACTCCCCTTCCGAAGAGTGGCTGTAGCCTGTTTACTAGGTAAGGCTAGCCATATGGTTGCGAGTACCAAAGTCTTCTCGACAATCTGCAATGCGGGATGTCATGATCGAACCTACCGCAGTTAGAGCAAGGTATCGACCTAGGGTCTTGACACTCTATTGGCAAGTGGTTTTCACCATAGTACATGCATTGGATGTGTGGGTGCGTTGGTTGTCTCAACATGTCTTGCAGGGGCTATCTCCATCTTGACATCAGCCAAGTCTTGGTTTGTCTCGGTGGCTTTCCCTTTATCTTGGGATGATGGGATTGATCGTTCACCAAAGGCTGATGCTCTCTCTGAACTTCATGAGTTGGTTCCTTCTGAGTTTGAGCTCCTGGAGCCCCGCTCTTTCAGCTGATCATCAACTTTGATGGGTTCCTCAAAAACCCTAGCTACCTAACGCGTCTCGCTGTAAGCTCGAGTTGCTTGCCAAAGTCTTATACAGTTCATCCTTTCAAATTCCGCTAATGAATACAATTGAAACTGCTCTTTCAGTTGGTCGTTCGGCCATAGGGATTCTCTTGAAGAGACTCCTCACGTGGGTTACGTAATCACGAATGTCATCCTTCTCTTTCTGCTTGGCATTCATCAGTCGTACTAGCAGATTGTCAAAGTATCCCGGCTTGGCAAATCTCTTGATGAAGAGATTATTGAGGCCATTGAAATTGGCTCGCTTTGCGGCATCTAAGCTTGTATATCAAGTCCTACCCTTGTCACCTAAGCGGAGCCCAAACACTTGAGAGCATTGAGTCAGGTCACTGAGGCCGTTGGCTTCGCAGACTTGCTCGAACTGTTCTACAAAGTTGTATGGATCGTCATGGGGTTGGTACTTGTTGAGCTACTTTGCGACTATTGGGATTTTAAACTAGCTCTTAGAGCCTTGGGTTGCTCCTAATCCTGCCAGCAGTGATGTTGCCAATGCTGCGGCACTTTGCTCTGCTGCGATGTTGTCCTAGCAGTTGCTTCATGAGAAGCTCGCTTAGCGTTAGGTCTCCTTCTAGGGCTCTCTCGTGATCCGTTGGGTTTCTACCGGCTAAGTTTAGCATCCACTGCACCTCACGCAACTCTGTGATTTGCCTTTGACTCCTAGCCTGCTGGTCTCTATTATATTTGACTATGCTTTGCAATGCCTTGTGGGCTAGCTTTCTCTCTTCTTCTAAGTCTGCGATGATAGCATCTGCTGTCCTGCCATGGTGCTCATACTGGGCATGCACATCGTAGCTACTGACCAGTTGCTGAATAGCCTCTAGGAAGATGCCTAAGTCGAGTTCCTCGTTGGACCTGCAATCTGAGCTTTCTTATGCCATAGTCGAGTTCTCATGCTCCATCAAGCTATCGATCAGGTTGAGTAGGTTTGTCAAATCCACTTCGTTGGTGCCGGTTGCTTGGTTCTACTTCTTGTGTTGATGGTTTGTCAAATCCACTTCGTTGGCGCCAGTTGCTTGGTCCTACTTCGTGTGTTGATGGTTTGTCTACGTCTTTGGGTCCTCTCCTATTGGTGGGTTCCTTGAGTGGTTTATCTGAGTGAGTTCCTTGACTTATTAAATACAATCCTCAATTTATCTCCACTCAGTGTGTATGTTCTTTCCAATGCACTTGTGCTCAATCAGGCTTTCAATTCTCCTTAAGTGTGCTTCAAGTGTGGAAATTCAAGGTGAGTGTGCGGCAAACAATCTCTAAGCGTCTTACGCACTCTCGCTTTGTTTTGGGCTTGATAGGCTTTGTCAATCAATTCTCTGGCCGTCTTGATGGGGTTTAGGGTTTTTTTTGTTACGTTGCCTTGCTCGTTTTTTGGTCCAATCACGGTTTTATGGCTCAGCGGGTTGCCTCTAGGTATCTAGGTCTCGAGACCGCCTACTCAAGTTGCTAAGAAATTGCACCTTACAATTTTGTTATTCCGTGCGCCAGAATCAAGTTATGAGTGTCAGGAGGACTTGCGACAGTTTGCGTTGCTGAGCTCTAGCTAGGTCAGGTCAAATTTCTGAAAGTTTGAGACAAATTCACACTCGGCCCAACTGGTCCAAATTGCAAGGGCTGAGTGGGTGACTCGGATGGGCCGAGGTACATAGGCCGAGGGCTGAATCACACTGGTCCGAGGGCCGAAATTTTCGTGGGCCGAGGGCTGAGTGCCGTCACTCGGACGAGCCGAGGGCTGAGTTGGGTCTTGGGCGGGTCTTGGGCTGAGGGCCGAACTGGTCAATGGGGCCGGGTGGACTTTGGGCTGAGGACCGATTAGGGTTTTTGGGCCGAGTTGGCCGAAGGGCGAGGGGCCGAATTTGGGACTCGGCCTAGAAAAGGCCGTTCGGATGGGCCGAATGCAGTATGATGCATGTAGTGTGACGACAATTTCGATCAAATCTCATGATTTAGACAATCACTCCAAGCACAAACTTCCATATCCTAACTAGGGTGCCAAGGGAAGTGATTGGTATACCTGACATGAGCGCTAGGCTCTCTGATGACGAGATTGAATTGAATCTTTGCGGGGGCTCTCTCTCTCTCTCTGTGGAATGGTTGCAAATGAGCTCTCCCTTGGCCTCTTGGCTCTTAAACCCCTTCTCGGGTAAGGTTTTGATGCTCCCAATCACTCACTTGCCAACATTAAGCATTCAAGCAAGCTTTTTGCCATTTTTTGCATGATTTATGCCCTGTTTTACCGTGTTTTGCAATCGTAAACCCTACCCTTTCCTAATTCAATTTCCTAATCCTATCCTATGCTAAATGCAACAAGAATCGAAAGCAACAAACTAAAATGATTTCTCCATGTTTTCCAATCATCAAACAAACTAACTAACCCAAAATACTTACTTGTTTCGAAGATCAAAACATCCAAACTTCCTACCTATCTCAAGCTCCGTTTTGGGGATGAATCCCTTACTTTGATGCTCGATATGAGGCATGCAAGTGCTCAATCTTGAATTCGTTGGTCCCAACAACGGAACCAAAATGTGAAACTTTCGCTCAACCGCCAAGACCCACGGACCGCTTATCGTTTCAAGCATTCCAAGCAGAGCACTAATGGGTACCTCTCACATAGCTGACGCGCCATCGATCCTACGAGTGTAATGAGCTTACCTTGATGCGGATATGAGTTGCCTCCTCTCGTGCACACACCAGTAGCTCCACGATCCTAGATGCTAGCTCAAGCATCTCAAGCCTCCTCCATCTCCAAGCTCCATCCACCATAGCCATACGTGCAAGAGAAGAGAATAGAATAGAAGAGACGAAGAGAAGAGGAGATGGTGAAGAGCTTCACCCTCTTGATCCCTCACTCCCACACACTCACTCTCTCACACTCTCACACTCCCTCTCTCAAGAGCACACACAAGCAAGGAGAAGAGAAGAAGAGAAAAAAATGAGAACTCTTATTAGCCACATGCCAAAGAATCAGATTCCATTCACTTTTTGAACTTTATATACAAGCCCTAAAATCCCATGGACACCCATCCCTTTTTTACATGACCGGCTGTTGTGGCAAGGTCCTTTCTCTATTTCCTCTTCTAGCCTTATGCCTCTAGTCTACACCCATCTAATATTTTACACTTGGCACAGGAGGGAGCTTGGTGCCCTTTTACACAAGTTTTTGGAGTTTTTTGAGGCGTCTTTCATTTAAAATTACGCTTTTGGCCCTAGCTTAGTTTTAGAGGCCGCCTGCGTGTCTTTGCTCTTTTTCCATCATTTTTCCGCTTTTTTATTCATTTTTTTGCCTTCTTGACTTGGGGTTAACAAAGGTGTAGGGGGCTGATTCTAACAAAAGCTTCTTCTTCTCATGGCTTGAGATGCGAGGATGATATCGTTGAGTTGCCAAGAGGTTGGCTATGTCTGCATAACAGGGAGTAACTGTTTCAACTAGAAACAAGGAAGCATTAGGAAGGTCTGGATCATCCTGTTCCTCTTCTGCAGTTTGAGGGATCCATGATAGATGATTGGCTAGGACATGGGAATGGACAGGCTTAGTGACCACTCCCTCACACTCTCACACTCCCTCTCTCAAGCACACACAAGCAAGCAAGAAGGAGAGAAGAAGATATCACTTTTTCCACACACCAAAGAATGAGCTCCTCATTCACTTTTTAGGTTTATATACAAGCCCTAAATCCCTTGGGTACCCATCCCCTTTTTTACATGACAAGGCATCTTGCCAAGGTCCTCTTTCCCTATTCCCTTCTAGTTGCCTTATGCCTTCACCTATATCTGTTTAGACTTTACAAGTTGCACAGGAGGAAGCCTAGCGCTCTTATACAATGAATTTCATTGCACCCTATGCTTTCCTTGCAAGAGCCCTCGGAGGCTCTCCTTCATCCTTGAGAGAGCACCTTGCTAGAATATTCAGTGCTTTCCTTCATCCTTGAGAGCACCTTGCTAGAATGTTTGGTGCTTTCCTTCATCCTTGAGAGCAGCTTGCTAGAATATTCAGTGCTCTCCCACGTTTTTTCTAAGCTTATCTTCTCCTCCACTTTCTTTGCCTGGGTAGAATGAGCTTCTCCATTCACTTTTTGACTTGGGCTTCCTTAGTCTTCCTTTGCTTCTTTTTGGCTACATGATCCGTGTGCGTGACATGTTTGTAAGTCTATAATAAGTACATTATCTTTGTCTATATATTGTTTTGATGATGTTTGTTTCTGCATCTCCAAGGCTAACTATAGATTAGGATGTCAATGTCCACTTGTGTCAGTTCTAAGTATGACTATACTCCACACTGTGGCAGTGATACTTGGATCCAAATACACATGGTGACCATGATAATCATTCCTTCGCATGCTAGTTTGAATATGTATGTATTTGCAAGGCTTGCTTGATGTAGTTTCGGCTCTTGGCTAGGAATGGTAGTCTAGGTTTAACAACACTATCTCTTGAGGCTACTTCTATCCTTAGCAATGATGTGTCCTGAGCCACACCCATCCTCTTAGTTATTATGAAAGTGTTAATTGTGTTTGACTCCTAAAAATGGTAGAAGACCCACACTCCTGCCAATCGCTCCCATTACTCCATTGAAGCTAGGGGATCACTTCTTTACTTTTATACATCTAGTTGTTATCCCATCTATACCTTCTTCCCAATTTTTAGTTTCTAATGGAATGCCCCACCAAACCAACATCCCATTCCCAAAGTTGTTTGGATGTTATCATGAGGATATGGATGCATTAATTTTCCAATTTGATGTTGCTTACATTGTGAACTTCCGTGGTCAGGTCTATGAGCATTACAAAGTCACTATATTTGAATCTTTGATGCCTAGAAAGGCTGTAACATGGCTAGCAGTAGAATATGGATGGTGTACTTGGAATGATACACTAATCACATTCTGAATTAGATTTCAACTCCATTGATGAATAGATGCCCAGAAGATTGAAAGACTCCACAACCTAAAGTAAGAAGATAAATCAATCCAGGCTTATACAACCAAGTTTATAATCCTAAAAAGTAGAATTGATCCAAATGCCCAACCTCGAGATGAAATGTTAAACACCATTTATGTTGAGATTTGCAATCACATCCATGTTTCCTCTTTGTAAGAGTAGATGGGCTGAGGACATGTAGGCTGCAGGAATCCCATAGGCATAGAGGGAAAGACTGGTCACCTACCCATGGTCACCTATCCAACTCTATTTAACATTGTACTTGCTTGTCATTTTCATATGAGATGAATGCAATGCCATTGTTAGTTTGTACTTCAATATAGTGTACTTGCTGTTGAGAAATGTGCAATCACATCCACCATAGCCTCTGTGTAAGGAACACACAAGGAAAAGAAACACATTACAAATAAAGCCTTAGATTAGGTTATGTATGCATGGTTTATCAAAACCATAGTTGGTGAATACCATGGTCACTTTCCACCTTTCTCCACCTACGAATACCACCTACTGTAAGGCTATAAAAGGCACTCATCCCCACACTCATTTCATCAATAATTCTCATCAATCGTACTTGCATTATGCTTGGATAATATCAGTTGTTCTTCTTTATCAATGATTATGTCTCATTATGATTATTTGCTCATCAGTGATCCTCCTTAGCATGCATCCTCAATATTTTAACATGGTATCAGAACGGGTTTCAAGGTAATGAGTCATTAGGCCACTGATTGGGTCACTTCAGTTTGAAAGTTTGGCTCCCTTCACTTTCCCATGAATCTCTCACCTACCTCCATAGCTACCCACCTTCAGAGGGCTTGAATCTCTCAAGCCAGGCCATTTTAGCTCGTGATTTCTTCTGGAATTATCTTTCTTAGCTCTAGCCGTAGCTGCCTATCACTTCACATGATGACATTAACCTCTCCTCACTCCAGCTTTGCACTTTCTTCAGCCCATTGCCTATTTGCACCTGTTTCTTAGTCATACACTACACGTAGCCCGTGCACTCTACAATATTGGTGTGAATCATAAGGCTTTAGAAGCTTATTATGTAAGCTATCTCCCCATCAAATCTATGGTCATACAATCACATGTACGTGCTATAATAGCTAAAAAACCAGTTGGTCTTGTTAACCCTAATCACAGGCAGCCATAGCTAACTTCCTAAAGCTTCATCTTTCACTTTATTCTCTCACTCTGGAGTTCTTGCCACTTTGATTCATTGGCCTACTTATTCTCCAACAAGATCTAATCAGCAAAGAGAGGAAGTTCTTGAAGTTTTTGGAAGTCTTGAGGATATCAAGCATCAACACCATAGCCATTAACATTCAAGTTTCATTTCCCGTGGCTCAATCTTGGTATATTCAAGTCTTTACTACTGAGAATTACTCAGCCTTCAGCAAATACAACCTCATTTAAGCAAGCGTTCAAGTGATTTACCAACAAGGAGGGGAGATCTTGATAGATTTGCAAGCATTTTAAGAAGATACAAGAATAATGTCCATTGATACTCAACTAGTGCTCAGACTTGCAAGACCTTGAAGATCCCAAGTTCAAAGCACATACTAGTCACCTAATCACCTAGTATCTCTTGATACTAATCACCTAGTGCTTCTTGGAACTTGTGCTCAACTGAAATTTGAAAATTTTAGAGCTGATTTGCTACTGATCTTGCAACCTCAACATGGACAAGGACTCATCGATAGCTCGATTCAATGGTGCTAGATTCCATACATGGCAAACTAGGATCAAACGGATCCTGATGAAAAAAGGCTTATGATCAATCACAAGTGGTCAAGAGAAGAAACCAAGGGAAGCTGCACTTTCATATAGGGTAAAAATGATGATAAGGATCAAGCTATTATCAAGCTCGAACTTGATGACAACTACATTCATCATGTTGATGACTATGAAACCTCTTATGCGACATGGGATCTATTAGAAACCCTGTCATTCAAAATCCTCCAAATATGGCTTATTAATTCAATTTTTTAGGCTTGACATGAAAAGTAGTACCTCACTTGCAACTCATTTAATTTATATGGAAAGCTTGTTGACACAACTTGCATGAATCAACTTGAAGATGGATGAAGACATTTGCATTGGAGTGCTTCTCAAGAGTCTTCCACACCTGAGTTCGATAATGTGTCTACCACATTAATCAACATGCCAAAGATGAAGCTTGTGGATATCAAAGCCTCTCTCATGGAAGAGGAAAAGAATATCAAGAGCAAGGGAGAAACAAGAATCCCAAGAAGATACCAACGACTCCTCTATGTGAAAGGGAAGAAGAGCATAGTCTGTGACTTTTGTAAGAAAACTGGGCATATTGAGAAAATTTGCCATGCTAAGAAAAGGTCTCAAAGAGCATATATTGCTACAGTTAAAGAAGATGAAGACAACAATGAAGAAGAAGAATAAGAAGACACCCAAGAAAAAAAGGATAGGACTCACCAGTCCCTCTTTTGTAGCTCATTTTCTGATAGACTTTTTAAAGTTTAAAATGTGGACTTGCCTAATGTTCCCACCATAAGCTCCTATACTCCTCATGTAACCTCTGCATACTACAACCTCTACACACTTAGTGAGACCTTGTAACAGGCTCTAGCTTTGTATCGTTGGTTCTTTCCATGTCTACACTTAGCTAGGTTCTACTCATGATAGCCTTTGTATACTCAGTGTAATTCTTGGTTGTGATTGAGGAGGGGTGTTGAGAAATGTGCAATCACATCCACCATAGCCTCTGTGGTGTAAGGAAAAAACAAGGAAAAGAAACACATTGCAAATAAAGCCTTAGACTAGGTCATGTATGCATGATTTATCAAAACCACATTTGGTGAATAACATGGTCACTTTCGACCTTTCTCCACCTACCAATACCACCTACTGCAAGCCTATAAAAGGTACTCATCCCCACACTCATTTCATCAGTCATTCTTATTAGTTGTACTTGCATTATGCTTGGATAATATCAATTGTTCTTTTTTGTCAATGATTATGTCTCATTATAATTGTCTATTTTCTCATTAGTGATCCTCCTTAGCATGCATCCTCAATATTTTAACACTTGCTGCTTGTTCTTTGTTCTTGAGTCAAGTCTTTTGGTCTTTGTCATGTAAGTGTCTGCATGAATCTAGTCTATGTCTATGGGCCACCATAGCTGCCATGCTCTAGATCCCGTGTTTTTAACACGGTATCAAAGTGCAAGTAAGCATGGCTTAGCATGTGTTAGCTCCATTTCACTCTCATCTCATCTTAGTTTGAGTGCTAAACCCCATCTCCAACTTCATTTACATTCCTACCTTCAATGAAGCTTCCATGGCAGCCATAGCCAGTAGCACCCTGTCAGCTTGAAGCTTTTATATCTCTCTCCACAAGTCAAATACATCTAAACTTCCTTCTGTAGAAGTGTTTTTCTACTTCCAAAGCTCCTTGTAGCACCTCAATCATTGACGTTGGGCAAGTATAGCTTCAACATTGCCTCTTTCAGAGTCAACGTCATACTTCTGTATGTGGACAACAACACCTACCCGACTTGGAAGAGCTGGATCTCTGCATACAAAGCATATTTATCTGAGAATCCTTTTATGGACTTTCTTCCAACTCAAGACACCCTTGGCCAGCACAACAAATCATGAGATTAGTGCTCCACATGCCTAGCATTGTTGATTTTGTAGGTCGCTATTCCAAAATGTGCCCATTTCATTCGTGTTACTATTGTGTCTCCCACAGGGAGAGATTCTAGCCATCTCCATAGGGCAATGATAGCCCACATAGTAGGCTTCTATTAGCAACAAGGTCTTGTGATAATTCCCTTCCTGATGATCACACATAGCAAAAGAATAGTCGCCTCTCAGAAACCCTAATCCTTCCTCCATAGCCAAATATTCTTCAAGCTCAAAACCACTTCATTTTCTCTCTTTTACCACTCAAGCCAAGGCATTATCAACACTGACATGATAGAGACCTGCATCAAGCTTATCTTGGCAAGTGGCAAAGAAAAGAAGCATCATGAGGTGGATCTTGCAGTCTCTTGGCAAAAGTTTGATGATAAGGCTCAAGCCATTATCAAACTGGAGCTAGACGACAGCTACATCCATCGTGTGGATAACTGTGTGACCTCACATGATAGATGGAAGAGACTGGAAACCTTGTTTGGTGCATAGTCTAAGTCATCAAAGTATGGTCTCTTGATTGAATTTTTCAGGCTTGACATGAAGTCTAGCACACCACTTGCCATGCATCTAAATTACATGGAAGGACTTCTAACCCAGCTGCAATCAACATCAAAATGGAAGAAGATGTTTGTATTGGTGTTCTGCTTAAAATTTTGCCTCTTGAATATAATAATTTATCAAAAACCTTAATCAATATGCCAAACCCTAATCTTGTTAATATCCAGGCATCATTGTTAGAGGAGGAAAAGAAGCTGAAAACTAGGGAAGAACCAAGCATATCTAGAGATGAACAAGTGTTATATGTTGGCAACAGGTACAAATGCAATAAGGACTAGCTTTTCTGTGATTTTTGCAAGAGGACTGGACACACTGAGAAGTTCTGCCATGCTAGAAAGAGGTCCCAGAAGGCCTATCTTGCTACGGTGAAAGAAGAAGAAGAAGAAGAAGAAGAAGAAGAAGAAGAAGAAGAAGAAGAAGAAGAAGAAGAAGAAGAAGAAGAAGAAGAAGAAGAAGAAGAAGAAGAAGAAGAAGAAGAAGAAGAAGAAGAAGAAGAAGAAGAAGAAGAAGAAGAAGACCACCAGGAGAAGGACAAGCGTCATGAGTCCTTCTATGCCTACTCTGATAGATTATTTTAGCCTTTAATCTTGTAAAATCCTCATGTAGCCTTGTTCTATAGCCTCTATACACTTTGTGAGGCCCCTTTTATAGCCTCTAGATGTCCACCATGTTTGTGGTACCCACGCTTAGCCTTTTTTGCGACAGCCTCTAGTGTTTTGCCATGTTTATGGTGTGTGCACACTTTGCAGGTGTTGCTTTCACTAAAGCCTCTACACAATTTGTACTTCTAATTGTGATTGAGGAGGGGTATTGAGATTTGCAATCACATCCATGCTGCCTCTTTGTAAGAGTAGATGTGGGATGAGGACATGCAGGCTATAGGAATCCCATAGGCATAGAGGGAAAGACTATCACCTACCCCACTATATTTAACATTGTACTTGCTTGTCATTTCCATATGAGATGAATGCAATGTCATTGTCAGCTTGTACTTCAGTATAGTGGTTCTTGCTTCTTGTTCTCTGTTCTTGAGTCAAGTCTCTTGGTCTCTGTCATGTCAGTGTCTACATGAATCTAGTCTATGTCTATGAGCCACCATAGCTACCATGCTCTAGATCCCATGTTTTTCACACTTTATATCCAAGTCTTCAATAAGCCAATCCGAAAAGCTTTTGCATTTGATGATTTCTTTGGCCATAGTATAGATCCCTTTTAAAAGAAAACTCTTAGATTGGAACAATTCTTGTCCAAAAAAAAATAAAAAAAAGGGAAAAAATTTGACAAATTCAATCCAAAAGAACCAAGATAATGACACTAGTAATTTGGACTTTGATTTGGATTTGGAGGCAGAAACTAGTAGTGAGGAAGATGACTCCAAGGATGAGGGGGAAGAAAAGGGAAAGAAGCCCTCGTAGGACACTCAAAAAAATGAGGACAAGAATCTATGGTGTACACAATGCAATAATGTAGGTCATGTACAAGTTGAGTTGACCTAAATCAGTAGTGGTATAACATTTGTAATATGGCCACTTACAACATGGCAATACAATGTCAGATATCAGATGGTCCACTTAGGAGGATAGCAAGCTACTAGAGCATCCTAGACTTACAACCAATGGAATCTTATGGTAGCCAGTCACACTCAAACACCCATAGTAGCTTACACAAATCAAGAGTATTAGCAACTCGGTGGTGGCTGTGACATACCTGGTAGGGGAGGAAGAGGCCTTTTTGGCCATTTTTTAGACACTATCTCATTTGTATGCACAAGAAGGGCATTGGAGTGTCCCAAAGCCCATGCATATGATGTCCAGAGAAGAAAAGGGCAAGGCAAGGCATCCATGCTCAGAGACAACACAGTGGAAATCAAGGAGGCATCGGAGCCAAATGTGAATGTGGTAACCTGATTTAGAAGAACTTACAAGAAAGCATTGAAACCCATAGGTACTTCATAGACAGAGTAGAAGAGAGTCTACCACCAACTATCAAGATAGACAATAGGCAAACCAGTCTTAATGAAATATATGCCATCGAGTTTTGGTTTGGAAATTCAACCTAGAAGATGGTTTGGAAATTCATGTGTGGGGAAGAATCCTCCACAGCAAAAGGACAGTTGAGATTATCAAAACCCTAGAAGAAATGAATGAAACCCAAACTGTGATGAACTCTCTATGGTTTAGTGGGCAGCAAGAGGCACAAACCTCATTGGTTCAAGGATTACAACCAGGTGTGAAGATAAATTTGCACATGCATTCTGGACAGAATTAGCAAACCTAGATAATTGCCATGGGCTTGGAGAGTATGGTCTAAGCCACAGTAGGAGAATATCTGACAAAAAGTACCAATCTTGCAATAAGGTAAAAATAAGCAAGTTGCAAAGGAGGATCTGCAACCTAGTGGTGTCACTAAAGTTTTATCCCAAAGGCAGAAGCAGCACACATACTATGAGGTTTAATTCACAATTCAAATGTCTGAAAGTCTATCCCAAAATAGCAATGAACCAGCATGTAGATGCTCATCCTAGAATTGATAAAGGTAAGCATCTAGAGGATTATCTTAGTAAATAGAAGAGTAATACACCATAAGTTCATCCCAGTAAGGATTAGGAAAAGAATGTCAAAGATCATCTCAGATAGAAGCATGGTAAGGCCAAGGAAGCTAATCCTAGAGTTAGTTAGTGCTAGAAGACTGATTCTAATCTTGCAAAAGTGGAAGGGAATTGGTTAGAAGTTGCAGTTGTTCAGAACTCATCTGAAGAATCAATTGGATGGGGGCCAATTAATATCATTATTTCATTAGAACATCTTTTAAATCTTGTACCAACTTTCAAGGATCACCTATTGAAGCTTATTCAACCAGATCAACTAGTCTTACTAGAGCCCTTAGTAGCGGCTATGACTATGACTGCTCTGAAGGAGATAGTTCAGAGGATCTAGTAGGAGCCAATATACCATTGTTTGATTTGACAATTCTAGCGCTCCTTGTTTGGTGCAAGGACATAATTATCCAAAACATCTTGCTTGACAACAAATCTAGTATGAACATGATCACCTTGGTAATCTATAAGGAATTTGGATTGATGGATTGGGAACTAGCCCCATTTTTAGTAAGAATGGAAAATCAAAAAAGGGTGAGACTACTTGGCATTATCCACATTATGATTTTGAAAATTGCTACCATTCCCTTCTTAGTTTCTTTAGTTCTTTTAAATATGGAGCATGCAAGTAAGGATTATCACCCCATGTTGGAAAGGCCTTGGCTTCACCAAAGCAAGAGTCACTCACAATTGGGATTAAGATAAACTCACTATTTGCCAAAACCAACACAAAGTTACTACGTTGTTGCAAAATGTTGCCCCTCCCTCACTACAATACCAGCTAGCTCTCTGTGGTAGAAGCAATCAACATGGTGAAAGGATTGTGTGATAATGAGAAAAATGAATTTCTCTTAGGGCCAATGTAGATCTACAACCATGGTACCTTATTAATGTTTTGCAGATCAATGAACAATATGTGCAATTGCAGTGTTTGACCGAAAACCCAAGGGGTCCACCTGTAAGAAATCATCTATATAAAATGCATCCAAAGGATATTAAGAACTACCCTTTCTTTACATCCTAAAAGGCCTTAAAATGACCTCTTTTACTTTACTAAACTTATGTATTTTTAAAATTGTAATTAAAAGATTCATTTTATAAATGTAACACTATAATTTTTACTAAATATAATATCATTTATTTTGAACTCACGTGGTCTTTTACATGTTCTATAAGGTGGACCCCTCGAGCCCGAAAATCCCCAAAGAAAGAGGATGATGGCTATACTTAGAATATTTTCAAAATCTAGAACCTCAAATTTGAAATGAAGACATTGAAGAAATTGTAGATGTTAAGATTATATATGTATTGAGATAAGAGTGAGAGTTTGAAGCTCAAACGCAAGAAGTCATGAGAGTAAAAGAGGATGAGTTAGCTACAATGTTTGATGGTTTGGAGGATCAGTGCTAGCCATGATTTCAAAACAATTGGTTAGCTTATTGAAAGAATTCAAGGATGTGTTTGCTTGGGATTACTAAAAAATAAAAGGATTGAGTCTGCACTAGATTCCCTTGAAGCTGGATATTGTTTGAGTTTGGATGTAGAGACACCAAATGAATCCACATATATTTAAACAAGCTAAGGAGAAATTGGACTTGACTATTGCAAGATAGCTTTATAGCTGTAGTAGATCAAGTAGATTGGATCTCACCAATTGTCATTGTCCCCAAGAAGAACAAGAAGTTGAGGGTTTGTGTTGACTATCGGAAGCTTAATACTGCTACCGTTCTGGATCCATTCCCCATTCCCTACCTAGAAAATATTCTAGATGAAGTGGTTGGTCATGAGATATATTCTTTTTGGATGGATTAAATGGCTAAAACCAAGTGCGACTTGCCCTTGAGGATCAATCCAAAATGACTTTCAACTTGATAGCTTCCATAGTCTTCCTTGCAACACCATCCATGACAAACATTGCCCCAGGCCCGCCCTAAGGTTGATACCTCACAATAGAAGCCCAACCCTAACCCTCATCAAGACTTGAGGGTGCAACACTCTAAGGACCAAGTCCTCAAAAAAGGGGACTAGATAGATCAAGACATTGCCAGCACAGTTGCTTGCCTCAAGAAAGCTAACCCCCCAACTTGTCCAAGAAGTCCACTTCCACCACTAGCCTCTCTGCCAAACTTGCCCTCCTTAAATCTCAATGACAAAAGTGCTAGTGGAAGGAGGAACAAGCATCTCCGGTCAAAGTCTATATGCCACCTCTATTGTTGCCACTCTATCTTCTACTCCTCTTTTCTAGCAACTCATTCTCATCCTTGGCACACTAGTCTCTCAACTTTATCAATGAGTTCTTGAATCGACAATAGCACTAGCATCTGAAGCTCATTGCCCAAGTGGATCATCTCAAGTAGGCCAATATTACCCTCTTTGAATAGCTCTGCAAAAGGATGCTGCTCTATGTGACCATAGACAAATGTTGGAGGCATGCAACATGCACAGCTGGCCTTTGCAGATGACATTTGGAATAGAGTGTAGTAGCTAGAGAAGGACAATGCCTTCCTTCATACACGTTGTACATGAGTAGAGCACCTAGATTGCATGACCCCACTCAGCAACCATTGAGGAACTCCAATGGGGGTATGAGAAGGAGTGGCCAGTAGGAAAAGCTAAAGCAAGAACTCCAAGCCACCATGATGGAGTCTTGCTCCAAGCTCATACCCCTGCTTAACAAATCAGATGAGCTTGACACAAATGCAAAGTCTACCCCTCCTACCCTACCTCAGCCCACCACCACTCCACACATCCACCAGAAAGTGCTCTTATTGGTTTCACCCCATCTCATGCACACTCTGTCTCCAACTCCGCTGCCAAGTTCAAACGTGTGACCTTGCCTCGAAGAAAAGGGAAGTAGCTTGCCATGGAAGAGCCGACAAACACTGAAGGCATGTAATAGGTCCAGCTGGCCTTTGCGGATGTCATTTGAAAAAAAAATGCAATTACTAGAGAAGGATAATGTCTTCCTTCATGCATGTGACATAGGAGCAGAGCACCTACATGGCATGACCCTACTCAGCTTGGAGGCCATTAGGAACTCTAGTAAGATTATGAGAAGGAGAGGAACTCTAGCTTGGATGGCATGGCCCCACTAGAAAAAGCTAAAGTGAGAACTCTAGGCCTCCACGATGGACTCTTGCTCCAAGTTCCTACCCTTGCTTGACAAATCGGATGATCTAGACACAAATGCAAAGTCCACCCCTCTTTCCCTACCTTGGCCCACCACCACTCTACACATCCACTGGTGGTAAGGCAAAAGTGCACTTTGTTGGTTTTACCCTATCTCTCTCACACTCTACTTGCAGCTTTGCTACCATGTTCAAACTTGTGCCCTTGCCTCAAATTGGTCCACTCTCCAAATCCTCACATATCCACCACCTAGGAATCAAGGGACATCAACAAAGCATCCCACGGCTCAACCTCTAGGAAAAAGGGAAGTAGCTTGCCATAGAAGAGATCGACACCACAAATTGCACATGGATCACAGAGAAGAATTCTGGAATCTTGATGATCCAAGCAAGTATTAGGGAGGTGGAGATCCTAACCTTGATGATCCATCCTCTAAAGACACCCTTGCTTCTAATCAAGATATCAAGAAGTTGGCCAACATCAACTAGCTCTGGGCATGTCACCTTGCCAAGTTTGAAGCCATGTCCCTCAAATGTCGGCACTACATCCATGCACTCATGAGTGTTGAAACAATAATTAGATGGTGTGTAGGTTGCCTCGCTAGAATCACATTTGAGTGTGACTAGCTCTAGTAGCAAATTTGACTAGGAGCAATCTACTTAAAAAGCTCACACACTGAGCTAATATTCCACAATGTGCAACAGCCTCACCTCTGGACATGTATGGATGTTTAATGCAACAACACCATATGCACTATAAGTTGCGACCCCAAGCATGCAATCCAAAAGCACCTTGCCTCTGGCCTCCACCAAAGCCTAACCAACCCCACCACTTCCTTCTTCCCGTCCCTCCTTTGGGTTTGTTCCCATTGCCCCATACCCACACTCTAACCAAATCCATCAAGATGATACACTCACCACTAAGGATAAAGGCAATGTCAGCAAATGTTAAGGGCATGAGTAGTTAGTGATGTTTAACGCAAGGTAGCTATCTAGCAGCGGATTGATGAGCAGACGAGTGCAACAATAGTTATGGCCATCGACATGGCACATAGGTAGAGAGAATATTATAGTTGACAATAGGCTATAAAAGGGAAAGGTCCACCCAAGAATGGGGTTTGTCCTTTTTTGGCTTGTCTATAGGGTTGTCATTTATCTGTTGGTTCATTAGACCCGCTCTTTGATTGGCATCCCAAGTGCCATGATATAAGAAAAGTTGATTCCCCTTACATGTATTGATTCATGATTATTAGCAATAGTACTACCTTTCCCTTTGCATTATAGTTTTCTATGAGTATATGAAGTTATGCTATTCCTCAAGTGTTGTCCTAGTATATTCAAATACTATCATCCTTGTCTCTATTGAGACTATTGTAGTAGATTCATATATCAATATGCAATTGGGAGGTCTTATTTGAGTACATTTTCTTAGTCTATATATTGTTTTGGTGATGTCTATCTCTACCTCTTAGATGTTGACTATAGATTAGGATGTTGGTGTCCACCTATGTCGGTTCTAAGTATGACTACACTCTACATTGTGACAGTAATGCTCAGACCTGATTACATTTGGTGTGATTTTAAGTTCCACCACTCCGTGTTAGATAATAAGTTGATTTTTCATGTGAGTCATTTTTCCCTATTGTAAATAACATAAGTTCACACACAAGTTATCTAGGTGGATGGTGTTGCTCCAAGAATTAGACTTTGAATGATCCATTGTTTAACTTCAAGCATGTTGTTGATGATTAATTTTCCTAGTTGAAAGATAATGAAAATCCTAAAGGCATTGAAGGTGATCTTTCAAATATTCAATTCTTTCAAGTTTTAGTGGAGGAGCATTCTTTGAAAGGCTTGTGAGACTAATGGAAGAGGCTTACCTTGTGGAACTAACATTTAATTGATTGCAAGCCAACTCTACACATGCTCTTCAAAGGGGATTTTTTGATAAATTTATCCTTGCTTTGAAGCAAGCTACAATTCTTATTAAAGCTCATTAGCATGTAGGAGGTGCATACTTTGTTGACAATATTACTTGCTAAAATGTGCTTCTTATTATGGCCAAATCTAATGGGTGATTTTTGGTGGTATGCTCATGCTTGTTATGTTTGGGACAAGCTACTTCAATGGATTAGGGAAGACACCTATACTAGAAGTCTCCTCTAGTTCCTAGTTTGATGGATGTTTCCCATGCTAAGTGGACTATCACGGCCATTCAACTTTGTCCTCAAATTGAGTTTGAAAAGGGAGCTAAGTTTTCCATGGTGTATAATAGCAATCTAAAGTTGCAACAATATTCAATCCATGTTCAAATATTGCAAGATAATGCTAGGTAGGAGCATGAATAATTTAACTACTTGATATAAAGAGCCTCAATTAGCCACACAATCACACATTTGATCACATGAGGCTTGATTGCTTAAGGAAGGAAATTGAATCACCCTTTGAATCATGGATCAAAATCAAAGAATTATCCTTGCTTGAGTTGCAAATTGAGTTGCCACTCATCCCACCCAATTCCCCACTCAATAATAATAGGGAATCAATAACTTTTAGGAATTTAGGCAGTAGCCCATCACAACTAGAGTGGGAAATTGACCAATTAACTACAAAGTGTAGAAGCCAAATCATTGTTGGAAGAGAGGGAGAGAGACAGAGTGGAGAGGAAGATGAGCCTCAGCTCATTGTTGTTCTTCTTCCATTATTTTTCCATCATACTAACTGAAAGAGACTTACACACATAGGTATGACTAACCAAGACTAACTTGTCAAGATTGTGGGAGAGAAGGAAGGAGTCTCACTTGTAGCTTTCTTGCTTGCACAATGGGGGAATACACACAAGGGTGGAGGCTGAAAATAGTTTTCCTCTTCTTAGTTGTGTAAGCCAAAAGAACTCTCTTACAAAGAAATAGAAGAACTCTATATGGGTCTCAAAACCAAACTCAACTAACTAAGGTGGCATACTAACTGAGCCACGAACAAGAGTAGATAAGGATAGCTATCATGTAGCTATTATTCATCGGCGGTGTACCAACCGCATCTACAACTGACAAGTCGGTGACATAAATGCACAACGGTCACCCTGGCGTATCACGAGTGGAGCTCGATATCTCAACACTCCCCCTCGAGCTCAATCCCAATTCCTGCACACCAAGCAGGTCTCTGAACTTGCGTAGCTTCTCTGCGCCCAATGCCTTCGTGAATATGTCAGCTACCTGATCCTCTGTGCTGACATAAACTAGATCAATAAGACCTAGTAAAACCCTCTCCCGCACATAGTGATAATGCACCTCAATGTGCTTTGTTCTAGCATGATAGACTGGGTTATTTGCCAAGTGTATACTACTCATGTTGTCACAATAAATGACAACTGGCCCATCTGTAGACTGATGCATATCATAAAGTAGCTTATGCAACCAAGCTACCTCACATGCAGCCATTGCTGCACCCCTGTACTCAGCCTCTGTGCTCGACAAGGCAACTGTAGGCTGTTTCTTGCTGCTCCAAGTGACTGCAACACTCCCAAAAGAGAACACATACCCACTGGTAGATCGTCTCTCAGAAATACTACCAGCCCAATCAGCATCAGTGTATCCATGCAACTGTATCTGAACCCCAGTCTCATAAAATAGTCCATACTGCAATGTGGACTTCACATACCTGAGTATGCGTCTAGCCGCATCCAAATGCGATTTCCTTGGAGCCTGCATAAACTGACTTACCAATCCAACAGCATAGCTCAAATCTGGCCTGGTAATAGTCATATAAATCAAGCTTCCTACTATGCGTCTGTACATAGTAGGGTCTTCCAGAAGCTCACCTGCATCTGCCCTCAGCTTCACATTCTGCTCCAAAGGAACTGAAATAGGCTTACAGCCTGTCATCCCATATTTGGACAGCATGTCCAATCCATACTGCCTCTGCAAGAGCTGTATCCCACTTGGTGATCTAATCACCTCAATGCCCAAGAAATAACGCAGCTCTCCCAAATCCTTCATCTCAAACTTCTGCTTCAATAGCATTTTCACATGAAGGATATCTTCATCACTGTCACCTGTCATAATCAAATCATCAACATAAATGACAAGTAGCATAATACCTTTCTCTGTTTTTCTCACATAAAGTGAGAAATCTGCCTTGGAAATCTGAAAGCCAATAGTGACAAGATACTGTCCTAACTTGTCAGACCATGCTCTAGGTGCTTGCTTCAAGCCATACAAGGCTTTCTTCAACCTGCAAACAAATTGAGGATGAACATCATGCACATAACCTGGTGGCTGCTCCATATAGACCTCTTCTTGCAAATCACCATGCAAGAAGGCATTCTTTACATCCATCTGATGTAAAGACCATCCCTTTGATGCAACCATAGCAATGACTGCTCTTACGGTTGCCATCCTTGCAACCAGACTGAATGTTTCTTCATAGTCAATGCCATATGTTTGTGCATACCCCTTGACTACTAATCTTGCCTTGTATCTGTTCACAGAACCATCTGCATTGTGCTTCACCTTATAAACCCACTTACAGCCAATTGAATTCTTACCTTTAGGCAAAGGTACCAATTCCCATGTAGCATTTGCTTCCAAGGCATCCATTTCTTCATCCATGGCTTTCTCCCATTTTTCTTTTCCCATGGCTTCCTCAAAAGAAGTGGGTTCTGGTTCCTGTATCACTTTAACCATATATGCATAGTGAATGGCTGTAAATCCATCATATTTCAGCCTATCCACAGGATACCTAGCTCTGGTAGACCTGCGCAAAGTGGGTTCACTCCCAGGTGCTCTCAAAACATCCCTGGTTTTCCTTACTCCAGGTGTAACAATAGAAGGAATGCCCAACTCATCATCAATGCTCTGTTCTGAGCCACTGGATTCACCATCCACATAAGAGTGACCTGCATTCACATCAAACATGGGCTGATCAACCTTCTCTTTTCCTTTTCGTGATACTTGCATACCACTATCTGCATTGCTTTGAGAACATTCTCCTGATCTCAATCTACCTATCCATGGTGAAGAATGTGAACCACTGCTAGAGGGTGCTCCAGGTCCACTAATATTTTGTGACTGCTGCTGTGAATTCTGTGCAGCATTACCATTTTGTGCATCTACATCATCAATCACATTTACTGGTTTATACCAGCTACTCATCTCATCAAAAACAACATCTCTGCTCACTGTAAACTTACGAGTAGAAGGGTTATAGCATCTATACCCTTTTTGCTGCAGAGAGTAACCAATAAAGATGCACTTCTTAGCTTTTGGATCCAACTTGGATCTCAACTCATCTGGCACATGTACATAGGCAATGCAACCAAAAATTTTCAAATGAGAAATATCTGGTTTCCTACCAGTATACCTCTCCTCTGGAGTCACCCCATGTATTGCTGCAGTGGGAGTCCTGTTCATTATATAGACTGCTGTAGCAACTGCTTCAGCCCAATAAAAATCTGGCAGGTCTTTTTCATTGAGCATGGCACGAGATACCTCTCCAATATGCCTGTTTTTCCTTTCTGCAATTCCATTTTGTTGTGGGGTATGACTGCATGAATATTGCTGCTTTATGCCATGCTCCTGCAGGAACCTTGCAAACTCTTTTGAGAGGTACTCTCCCCCTCCATCTGACCTTAGGCATTTTATTTGCAGACCTGTTTCTTTTTCAGCCATAGCTTTAAGAGTTTTGAAATGCCCAAAAACTTCACTTTTCTTTTTCATAAAATACACCCAAACTTTTCTGCTATAGTCATCAATAAAAGAGACAAAATAATGACAGCCTCCAAGAGATGCAGATTTAGTAGTCCACACATCAGAGTGGATTAATTCCAATGGCTTCTTACTCTCTTGAACATGTCTAGGAAATGGTTTCCTTGCTTGTTTTCCAAATTGACAGGCTTCACATACCTTATGCATTTCTGCAACCTTGAATTTAGGCAAACCTGCAACAATATTTTGGGCCTGCATTGATTTAAGTCGCTGTACATTAACATGACCAATGCGTTTATGCCAGATATCAATATCTGCAACTACACCGGTCCCATGTGCAAACATTGCTGCACTCAACTCAGACATGTCTGCATCCAACGTAAACATTCTGCCCTTCTTCTTTCCTTTTGTTATCAAGCGACCTTTATTTTTCATATCCTCAACAAAGCATCCATGAGGATTAAATCAGACCTGCAAGCCCTGTTCAACCATTTGACCAACAGAAACCAGATTCTTGGTGATATTCGGGACATGAAATACATCGGACAGGTATTTCTTTTTCCCATCCTGCATAGACAAGGAAATTTTTCCAATCTGCACAATAGGATGTGCAGTATCATCACCAGTCTCCACAAATCCTAGTTTTTCCATTTTCCTTGCATCCTCCATCCATTCTGCATGACCTGTCATGTGGTTTGATGCACGTGAGTCAACATACCATACATCATTGCTTTCTTCTGCAATTGTCACAGAATTGTTCATGTGCTGTACCATGAACAAATGCTCATTTCTGTCATCACCCTGTCTACTAGAAGATGCATAATTTCCTTGTTGCAGTTTTCCATTCATGATGTCATTCTGCTTTTTATAGCAGTCTTTAGCCATATGACCCATTTTACCACAGTAGTAGCATTCAACATTACTGTTTGCATTTTGACCTCTTTGCCATCCACCACGACCTCTTTGGCTCCCCCTGCCTCTAGAGTTACCACGTCCTCCTCCATAGGATTGGTTTTCTTGAGTTTGCTGCATTGTCTGATTTCTACCACGGCCTCCAAATCGGCCTCCTCTACCTCTGCCTCTACCTCTTCCAGCATTTGAGTAGAAGACAGCTTCTTTTGAAGTTCCTCCTGAAGAAGATGCACCACCATTTCTCTGTTCCTCAGAAATTAGAAGAGCAATCAACTCCTCAAAATCAGGAAATCTTTCACGAACTGAAATGGATGTCCGAAACTGTGCATAATCCTTTCCTAGACCATTCAAGGTCACAGAAACTAAATCATCATCTTCCACTGGTGACCCAATGGAAGCAAGTGCATCTGCAATCTTCTTCACCTTCATGTGGTAGTCGTTGATGCTCATATTTTCTCTTTGCACATTGTGCAACTCTTGCTTGAGCTGCATTTTCCTGGCTTGTGTATTTGTGCTATACATTTTTGATAAAGTATCCCATGCCTCCTTTGGCGTACTTGCATCCTGAATATGCACAATCATAGAGTCTGAAATGCTGATAGACAGCCAATACATAACTTTCCTGGCTCTCTCATGCCATGCTTTAAATGCCTGCATTTGCTATTGATTGGGAACATCAGGAAGAACTGGTTCTTCTTCATTTCCTGCAACAAATTCCCAATATCCTTTTCCCATAAGGAAATTCGTCATTCTAAACTTCCATGCTTGGAAGTTGTTCTTGTCAAGCTTTTCAGTGACAATCTGTGAGAGAGAATCAGATGCCATTACAGAATACTGCAAAAAATTCTGTCACTGCAAAAAACACAGCTTCACCCTCACAAGGGCAAATCTGCAAAACTGGCGAAAGTGGTATTTGACCACACAGTCACTTCCTAGTGACGATTTTTCATCAACAGGCAACAGGGATGATTCTGTAACTCCCAATGTCTCTGCACACAAGCATACGATGCAATCTCTGTGGTAACTTTTCACCGATCTGTAGAGCAGTGGTCGCACAGCATAAAACAGGGCCTTTTCTTGAGTGCGTGCAGAAAACTTCCGCCTTCAAAACAGGCCCCGAAATGGCCTCAAATAAAAAAAACAGGGTCGCCAAGAGCTAAAGCTCTTACCCGCAACATATACTGCCCTCTTGCTTCAACGCGAAGGGCGTCTCAACCTGAGACAATGCACTTCTGCAATTTCCGGCTGTGCTGCTTGCAGAGATCTGCTCCCAAAACAGAAAATGAATGCAACACTGCTCCTCTTACCAGACCACCGCGAGCTTGGCTTGCTTTCTTGAGCTCCTTACCACGAACAAGGCTCTGATACCATGTCAAGATTGTGGGAGAGAAGGAAGGAGTCTCACTTGTAGCTTTCTTGCTTGCACAATGGGGGAATACACACAAGGGTGGAGGCTGAAAACAATTTTCCTCTTCTTAGTTGTGTAAGCCAAAAGAACTCTCTTACAAAGAAATAGAAGAACTCTATATGGGTCTCAAAACCAAACTCAACTAACTAAGGTGGCATACTAACTGAGCCACGAACTAGAGTAGATAAGGATAGCTATCATGTAGCTATTATTCATCGGCGGTGTACCAACCGCATCTACAACTGACAAGTCGGTGACATAAATGCACAACGGTCACCCTGGCGTATCACGAGTGGAGCTCGATATCTCAACATAACTATGGTTAAGTCACTGACTATACCGACTTATTAAATGTCACACATATGTACAACTGTATCCAAGTAATGTTGGTCACACACATAAAGATAGACTGAACTGAAGAGTAATAGGAGCTTGATATTCTAACACTCCCCCTCAAGCTCAAACCATTTGATAAACTCCAAGTAGTTGTTTGAAATATATGAACTTTTCTTTACCAAGATACTTGGTAAATATATTTGCTACTTGGTCTTCAATCTTCACATGAATCAAGTCAATCTGCCCTGTAAGAACCATTTCTCTGATGAAATGGTAGTGAACCTCAATATGTTTGGACCTAGCATGGTAGACAGGATTGCTAGCCAACATAACATTGCTAAGGTTATCACAATGCAATCTCACTCTGCTTTCCAACTGTATTCCCAAGTCTTTCAGTAGTTTCATCAACCAAACTGCTTTGCAAGCCGCTATAAGGCAGCTCCTCTGTACTCAGCTTCTGTACTAGACACTGCAATAGTAGGTTGTTTCTTACTCTGCCAACTAATCATGCTTTTGCCAAATCCAAATGCATAACCATTGGTTGACCTCCTGTCATAGGCACAACCAGCCCAATCCGCATTAGTAAACCCTGTCAAGTCAAGAGATTTTTCATATGCATAGAACAACCCATATTGTGTAGTACCCTTTACATATCTCATGATCCTCTTGACTACATCTAAATGTGGTTTGCGAGGCTTTTGCATGAACTGACTAATCAGTCTCACTACATAACATAAGTTAGGACGGCCGGGTAATAGTCAAGTATATCAAGCTGCCCACCATTTGTCGATACATGGTCACATTCTCTATGTCATTCTCAACATCAATTTGCAGCTTGACATTCGGATCAAGAGGTGTCTCCATAGGCTTGCATTCATCCATACCATACTTTTGTAACATGTCATGAGCATACTGCTTCTATAACAGTCATATACCTTAAGGCGTAAAAACTAGCTCAATCCCAAGAAAATAATTTAGTCCACCAAGGTCTTTGACTTTGAATTCAGCCTGTAAACATGATTTAATTTCAGCAATTCCCTCTTCATCATCTCTAGTGATGATAAGATCATCTACATAAACCACTAGAAACACATACCCATGATTTGTCTTCTTCGTGAAGAGACTGTGATCTGCATCACCCAATCTAAATCCATCTTGCTATAAATAACTATTGATCCAAGCATTCTATGCTCTAGGTTCCTATTTCAATCCATATAAAGCCTTTTTCAAGTTACATACACGTGTAGGAAAGTCTGGGTGAACATAGCCTTCAGGCTACTCCATATATACTTCCTCAACCAAATCATCATTCAAGAAAGCATTCTTGACATCCATTTTCTATAATTTCCATTCTTTGCATGTTGCCAAAGCATTGACAATTTTGACTGTTGCCATTTTAGCCACTGGACTGAAAGTCTCCTCATAGTCAAGGCCATATTGATGTGCATACCCTTTTGCAACCAACCTAGCCTTATAGTGTTCTAACGAACCATTTGACTTGCATTTAACCTTGTACACCCATTTTCAACCACTAGGGACTTTGCCTTTAGGAAACTTAACCAACTCCCATGTCTTATTTTCAGCCAAGGCTGCATGCTCCTCATCCATGGTAGCACACCAGTTATTATCTGTAAATAACTACATCATCAAACTTTGTACATTCTTTGTAACTTGTCACACTAGCCATATATGCATAATGACATGCTAAATAACCAGTGTATGTAAACCTTTCAATTGGTTTTCTGACTCTCTCAGATCTCCACAACTGTGGCTCATTCTGAGCTTGCCTCTCATGAGGCGGTACATAACAACTCTGCCTTGCTCCAGGCATCATAATAGACAGAATGCCCAACTCACTATCCAAATTGTCACTGTTAGATGATTCATAACCTACTGTAAGTGGACCTGTCACATCCTCAAGCATCTTGTCTTTTCCCTTATCCAATCTCCCCCTCAATGACATATCCGTGTCAGTGGATGTAGGAGTACAACTCCGCAAGTGTCCTAACCAAGGACTTATTGTAGGTGACCCATCACCTATAGGACCACTCATAGATGTGCTCACTATAGGTGTATTTTCAGCATTACTAGTGCTGAACGATCCATCAGTAGCCACTGCAATAGGATTACCATATCACGATGCCAGCTCATCAAAAACAACATCTCTACTAATCAATGTCTCATGTGTAGATGGTACATAACACTTGTAAGCTTTCCGATCTTGGGCATAACCAAGGAACACACTCTTGACAACTTTAGGATCCAATTTCTACCTCTTTTCATCAGGAACATGCATATATGCAATGGTGCCAAATATCTTCAAGTGTGAAATGTTAGGTTTATGACCATACAACCTCTCATATGGAGTTACATCATGAATCCCTACTGTAGGAGTTCTATTCAACACATAGACAATAGTCACTACTGCTTCAGCCCAATAACCATTTGGCAAAATCTTCTCATTCAGTGTAGCTCTTGTTGATTCCATCAGTACCCTATTTTTCCTTTTTGCTACACCATTTTGCTGCGGTGTATAGCTGCAAGTTAACTGTCTCCTGATCCCATGTTTAGCAAGGTGCCTGTCAAAGTAATTATTAGAGACATATTCTCCACCTCCATCTGATCTAAGACATGAAATTTTACAGGTCAACTCATATTGAGTATGCTTCTTGAAGTCCTTGAATGCATCAAACACATCATCCTTATGTTTCAGTATGTAAAGCCAAGTATACCTATGCTGAAATCATTAATGAAGGATACATAGTAACGAGCACCACCAAACGAAGCATTATGAGATGGACCCCATGCATCTGAATGTACCAATTGCAAGGGTCGTGAGCTATTCCATACATGTCTCATAAATGGAAACCTTGTCAGCTTTCCAAACTGACATGCATCACACACATGTCCAAAGTCATGATACTTAAACCTAGGCAATCTCCTTATGATGCATAGATTTTAGCTTTTGTACATTCACATGGCCAATCCGCTTATATCATATCTCAACATCCCGTATAGCACCATCATCATGTGCAAACATGACTGCTTTCAAATCTGGAATTGATGCATTAAGAATAAGCATTCTGCCATCTCTTCGACCTCTAGCAATCGATTTGCAGCCATTACCATATTCTTCAACAAAGCATCCATCTCTATTAAATCTCACTTGCAGATTTTGTTCTACCATCTGTCCAATTGAAAAAGATTCTTGGTTATTGTAGGTGCATGTAGTACATCATGCAGGCTCTTTTTCTTGCCATCAGGCATCAACAAAGGTACAACTTCTTTATGATGAATAGTAGGTTGGGTGTCATCCCCAGTACAAACATGTCCATGCAAACCTGCAACCATCTCATCAAACCATTCTCCATGGGGTGTCATATGATTTGAAGCCCCTGAATCAATGTACCATCTCTCATCTCTGTTCTGCCTAGATACATTCTCAGACACATGTTGCATGGCAAACAACCTGCCAACCTGCTCATCATGAGCACCGCTAGAAGATGCATAGTGCCCATGTTGTTTGCCCTTTTCCTTCATATCTCCCTTCTTCTTGTAACAATCCTTTGCAATGTGTCCATATCTACCGTAGTAGTGATAGTCCTTATCTCTATTTGATTGATCATTCAACTCGCCATGAACTAGATCCATCACCTCTACCATGGGGTGATCTCCCCCTGCCTCTAAATTGGCTAGATCCACGTTGGCCTTGTGTATTTGTGCCATGCCAGGCATTCTGCTGATGCTGTCCATAAGTGTTTCGAGTGTCTCCTCGACCTCAAAAAGAGCTATGGCCTTTGCCGCCTCTACCACGCTGGCTAGAGTAAAGAACAATGTCTCTACTTTGAGACATACTGGAACTTGTATTCAAACCCAAGCTTAACTTCCTTATGTAGCAGCAAAGCAATTAGCTTATCCCAATCAGGGGATTCAACTCTCACAAAAATAGATGTATCAAATTCTTTATACTCTTTGCCAAGTCCATTCAATGTCACTGCAATCATATCATCCTCAGACACTGAAGATCCAATGGTGGTAAGCTGATCCGCTATGTTCTTGATCTTTGTAGTGTAGGCCTGCATGCCTTTGCCATTCCTGGACATGTTATTGAACTGTTGCTTTAGTTGAATCTTTCTTGCATGTGTTACATTTCCATAATTCTTCATGAGTATGTCCCATGCATCCTTTGGGGAATTGCATCTAGTAATCTGTATAACCATAGCATCTGATATACATAAGGAAAGCCAATGTAACACCTTGCATGCTCTCTCAATCCATAGCTTATGAGTCATTTTTTGATCATTTGTCGGATTCCTTTCATGTATTTAAGGTTTAGCCTCATCACCTGTACATAAGTCTCAATAACGTTTGCCAACAAAAAAAAATTTCATATGGAACTTCCATAAATCAAAATTTTTGTTGTCCAGCTTTTCTCCCATAATTTGAGTGACATTGTCAGTGCCTTGAGTATTTGCCATAGTTGCAGCTTAGGTATTCAGTGATGTATACAACCTATAAGTATCTAACTCCTTTTTCTACAATTCAGGACCAGTTTTCTACTATTCATGATAGTTTCCAACAATTCAGAACAGTTTTCATGGCAACTTGCTTGCTATAAACTATATTCCAACAATGAAAAAACACAGTCAACTAAGCATAAACCAAGCTCAAATCAGTTCAAAACATTCTATGGTAGTGGCAAAATATCCCACAACAAACTATGTCCATACAAGTATCAATATTTGTTCTGTATGCAAGTAGCAGTACCAAATACAGCCAGCCCACTGCTATAACCAACAATATTTTCTCTATTAAAACAAGAGTATTAAGACCTCAAAATAGCTCCAAAACATCTCATTCAATTGCCACTCTATGCAGGAGTTGATACATGTCCAACCGATTATAATATATTGCATGTACGTTAAGTGAAGATGATATGTATCCTTCCTGCAGACAATAACCAGTCAATACCCTGGTATAACCAACAACAAATTAGTCCAAACTTTGAACTTTCAACACTCACAATATCCCAAAAAGCATCTACCACTTACGTGGTATGATCCAAGCATTTGTCACTAGCAAATAAGCATCACATATACTTCAACCCTGTAGGTATATTGTTTCCAAATTCAGGACAGCAACCAGTTCACTGTTTCTAGCCTACAAATAAGCTCCAAAATTGAGCATTTAACACTCTAATATCATGCTCAAATGCATGATAATAAGGGCACATAAAATTTTAGGATGAAAGCCACCAATGCCCTGGAATCACCTAGTGTTTACTGTAGCAAACATCCAATCTACATAGGTTTGTGTTGAATATCTCAAAATCTGTGAGGAATTTGAAAAAAAATTCTTTTGCAAAGTTGTAGACCACGTTAAAAAAGTCAAGGGCCATAGGAGCCTTTCTCCAAAAACCATTTTTGTAGCAAGATATAGCTTCTGCAAAAAAATGGGCTGTAGGCGTAGTCTCCTTTGATGACATTTTCTTTAGATCTGATGTCTTGATGTCAAATGGCCAATGCCAAGCCTTCAAGCTTCAAGCATTCAAGCTATGATACCATGTTGGAAGAGAGGAAGAGAGGAGCAAAACATGAGCCTCAACTCATTGTTGTTCTTCTTCCATTATTCTTCCATCATACTAACTAAAAGAGACTTACACACATAGGTATGACTAACCAAGACTGAGTCACTGACTATACCGACTTATTGAATGTCACACACATGTACAGCTATATCCAGCTAATGTCAATCACACACATAAAGATACATTGACTGAAGAGTAACGGGAGCTTGATATTCTAACAATCATTACATGCCAAACTTGGGATACTATCGATAGCTTAGGAACATTGTGTTGAGACAATCACATCATTGCAGGGCAACATTTTAAGGTGCAAGAAGATCATGAGATTGTGCAAAGATCCAATACTTGAAGCTAACAAGAGGATTCCAATTTCAATGGGGAATTAGAGTGAGCTTGGACTGCAATTAAATTGCCAGACTCAATATAAGCTTGCCTACAAAGACCCATTTATATCCTACCTCGGTGGGGGCAACTTGAGAGAGTTTAATCACCTCGATCTAAATTGACAGAGCTAGCTTGTCCTAGAGGTGCCAAACATAGTATTTCACACCTCTTTGGCACATAATAAGGGAACCTAAGACTAAACAATGACAAATCTAGGGAGTGCCAAGAGAGTAGATGCATGCTGCATAAGAAGACCAGAAATCAATGAGTGCACAAATGATTGCAATCACATCTCCTACCAACGCCCTACCAAGTGCACTCTGTAACACACTCTTAGTGAAGTAAAGATCAATTAGATACTTGCACCTCCCATCAAGTGAAGATTTAGGCTAGATGGGGGGCCATCATACACCATAACTACCCACATGGTAAAGGAGCATGAACTTTTGATATTCCCAAAGGAAGAATGCCATGCAGAAGCTTATAGACCTAGCCCTCTCACTTTAGTGGAGTATAGAAGGATTGCAAAAAGAAATAAGAAATGCAAGGCAACTACTCCTAGATGTGGAGGTGGCCAGAGGTCCTTGCATAGCTCTACCACATACTTGTGACAAGGGAGATCACTATACCCCAACTTGATATGATGGAAAGGGGGAATGTGCCATCATCCCCCTACTCACAAGAAAATTGGCATGTAGCTAGAGGCAAGAAAATTGCCTCAACAAGGGACCAAGGAGGATGGCCTCACCCTTGATATAACCAATATCAAAAACTCCAAGGAATCCATCCTTGAGGTTGTCTCTGGGTGAGAAAATGAGAGCACTGACAACCAATATCAAAACTCCGAGGAATCCATCCTTGCTAGTCTCAAGGACCTTTCCATGGCCAAAAAAAGACTAACATATAAAAGGACAACATGAGAAACCCAAGGACATAGTTTCCAAGGTTCCCAAGATCCTCTAAAAAGCTTTAGAGAAGTTTCCAAGTTGGATGATTGTCACAAGCTGAAGAAAGCCATGTTAGATAGGCCAACAACCCAACAGGCTCAAGTTAATGACATTCTAAAATGCCAATCAAAACTAATCCATGCTATGTGAGGAAGAGGAAAACTTACCACTCACTTTTACAGAGACAATGCCCCTTGTAAAAAACTTGAGCTTCAACAAATAATTTTGTAATGACACTACCACAAACACTACCTTCATGTACTCTCTACTCATAGGAAATTCAAGAAATGAAGAAGGAAAAGCACTAGAGGACAAATTTCCCAATTTTTAAATGCCACAGATTTGGATGCACAACCCATAAAATACAAGGATGAGAAGGACATGGAATCAAAGTTCATGAAGTAACCATGTATTGTGGATCAATCCTTAGAGGTGGCAATTGTGGAACACATTGTAGAAGGCCTCACATGACCCATAATGGAGGCCTTGCTCACCAAATTCAAAGGATGTGCTTAGCACCACCATAGGCCAATTCACAAACCCTTAGCCTCTAACCCTTGAGATACATTCCACTAGTGTTGGCACAAAGCATTCTAATGGTAAATTCATTAAAGAGGGAGTGCATGTGTGACAATATATTCCATGCCATGAAGAAATCAATGTCATCCTCAATGAGAAAGTATGTAGAAGGACATGAAGGAAAACCCAACCAAACAAGACTCCAATGTGTTGTACCTACAATTAGCTTGGACACATGGGACAAGAACCACCTACTAATGAGGTTGACTTGAGGTGCCATGAGTACAACACTCCACATATGCAATAGGACTGCCCCCATTGAGACTAAAATCATGTTGACTATGCTTTACATGTTTCTCAATAGTGAGAATGTAGGGAAGGAAATCCTAGGTGAATGACCTTTCAAATATGCGATTAAGTATGTGGCATTGATTAAAGGCACGAAGAATACAGTTGACACTATCCTCTCAGGATAATCACAACTTTTAGTTTAGGTGATCTCACTCATTTTTCAAGGAAAGACAAGGGATTGACCTTCACAACAAATCTAACACCTAGCAAGGGGGGAAACAAGGAAGTCCTTGAGGGGTTTCTTAAAGCATAGGAAGAGAAGCAAAAGCCACTTGGTGCTACTCGTCTAGCCGTAGACAAGAGCATGTACATCATTACAAGCACAAAAGCCACCTCTAGTTTCATAATGACCAACCAAAAAAATCTCCAAGCAAGTGGAGGAGATGACCTAGAGCATAGAATTGCAAATGATGACATAGATCTAGCACAAAGTAGCAATGGGTCGCTAAAACACTCATGCATGATCAAAGGTACTACAAAGAATACTAGTGATTGTGGTTGTCAAAGCCACTTCCTAGACCACCTCCACTGACTAGGGCTAAGGCTTCAAAATCTTGACAAAGGAAGAGGACTAAGCCTAGATCAGAGCTTGGGGTAGTAGCTAAGGTGGCACTAAGCAAAGGCTAACTAAGTCAACTAGGGAATTTTTTAAAAATTTTTATTGAAAGAAGACTCTAGAACCTTCAAACGATTGTGGTTCCTAGATAAACCTAGCCAGACTTTAAAGAAGTAGCTTAGCCTTAGAACCTGTAACTCTTAGTGCTTTAGGAACATAGCCATTGTTGACCCACTAATTGCATCCAAAGCTTTTAAGAAGCCATCCTTGTTGCAAGAGGAAGAGCCGAAAATATCAAGTGCTAGGAAGGCCACTCTACCCAACCTAAAGAAATTAATCATGGAGATGGTAAAGGAATCAAATATTGATAAGAAATAGCCCATGATATTTGTAAGTTTGATTCAACACCCCCCATCTCCTAAGTCCACACCTTCACTACCTAAGAAGAAAAAAGGAACATAGTAGTACTAGCCTTGTGATAGTACCCTAGCCAAGGAAACATATCCTAAGGGGAACGAAGCAATGAAGGCCTAGTAAATAGGATGTAGGATTTAAAAAGTCTAAATTCTCTAAACCCAAGAAAACTTCCAATGAACCCATGGACTTAAGAAAACAATCATCCTTGATAGTAGCTAACATGGCCAAGCCACATAAGTTGTAGCTACAACTTCTAAATCATGAGAGGAACCAAAACACCATCAACCCTTTGTTTCTACTCAAAAGACATAGCCCAAACCCAAAGTCAATCTTCTAAAGATGTGAAATGCTTGACTTGAAGTGCTCCTCAATTCAGAATACTACTAGGTCCACTAACCCGACAATGGTTACTCCAAATCTAGCATGGAATCCCAAAAATTGCATCCCCATAATTGCCCTTGACATAGTCAACTATATCTAGGACCAAACCCTTAGTGCTTCAATGAAACAAGATATGACCATTGATCTTGGAAGCATCATCAACTTAGATCTTGCCAAGAAGAGCTCCTCTTGAGTAGAACCTCCTACACACTTGAATCTTGAATTGGTTGCTAGATCCATCATGAAGATCACACAAAACATAGCTTAGGGAGGAGATCAAACCATGATTCAAGTCCCTGATAACTTGCTACTATGGTTCAATCCTTTTTTCAAACTTATTCAATTTGATGTGGGTGTTCTATTGGAGGGGCATGAGGTTGCTTCTAGCATTTCTAGTGACATGAAAATTACATGAGCACATATGCATAGAGGACCCAATGATCATGGGTGAATACTTACAAATCATCCTCCCTAACTACTTAACTAAACATATTTCATTTGTCCCATCCTTATGGAGCTTTATCATAAGAGTTTTGATGAGGTAAAAGAGTCGGAACATAAAATGAAACAATTAGGTGTATTCAAATGGGAATGGTACTCATGCCTCCATTATAAAAATTGGCTACAAAAATGACCATAGTTGAGGAAAGAACATTCATCAAAACACCCACATGTGACCAAACATATGTAAATCACACTTTCCCCTCAGTGCTTGTAACTATATGAGATGTCAAAGTGATGAAATCAATCCATTGACACCTACTTGTAGATAAAATTCTCATGAATGGAGAATTGTATTGTTAGTGGGTAGATTGGGTTAATGAGATGTGGTACAAGATCTTATCAAATATATAAGATTACTACTCATGATACCACAACTTCTTGATGCCTATGTTGCAATTTAATCTAATCCCAATTTTTACATATGGTTTATTCCTAGGTCGAGCGACTTTGTATTATACCCATCCACTTGTACATAACTAAACAATATCTCTAATTATTGTATATAATTAACAATCTAAACAAAAAATTCATTGATATCACAAGAACCCAACCTCTAGAGCACATGGAAGTACTCCAACATTTTTGTTGCGAAAGGACATGCTACAAATTAGAGGATAGGTAATGAGGTGATAACTTTAATTCATAATCATATTTTTTTATAAATTTTTAACACTAGAATCAACTACATGCATTCTCAAGTTTTATCAGGCAAATACAGGACAAATGCTCGAGTCTAAGAAAGACATCAATGGGGCAATGCAATCCTTAGAAGAGCTTGAGAGGGTGAAAACACTAAAAACACTGAAACATTTTTTAGTCTTTGCTACCCTTAAGGCATGTAAGGAACCATCAGCATTGAGATCCTAAATCCTATAAAAAAGACACATCTTCACCTCTATCTCAAGAGATTCAACTCCCTTGAAAGGATGTGTGACTCCAAGAACTCCAATTACCATTTGTAGTTAAGGTTCTTCATGCCAACATCATTGAGTCCATTAGTGAGGGTTGCACTTCACATGATTATCCTCAATCCACCCATGCTCTAATGTATGACAATCTGATGAGCCAAAATATTCTCATGATCAACCTCTCAATCTTTATTATTCTCTATATACTTTTGTAAAGCAAGAAGCCTCAATGTATGGCACTTGAATGTGTGTTATTATTTAAGAAGAAAAATTAGAAAAAAAGAAAATAAATACTTATGTGTGATCACTGTATGCAACTTAAGAATCCTCAAGTTAGGAATGCCCCATGGCCTTGGTTGATTGGCTTCATCCTTGATCCCCTAGACCTCCTCATGTTCAACCCCCCCACCATTCACTTGGGTTCATCAAGACATCCCTAGGGAGCTCTTGTCTTCTTGAGTCACTTGTAGTTTCTCTCTTTTCGAGTCACTTGCACTTTCTTTATGTACTTCTTTTTGCTTGTTGCTCACCTCAATGCCATTACACTTGACAATGAAAGCAAGGTAGGAAGGGCACTTGGAGAAATCATCATGACTACACTCATAGTTGGGTCAACAAGAGACCTTGCCCTACCAAAAATCAATTTAAAAAATGGTGTCTCCATGTAATTTTCTTTAAGCCCCTTGATAGCAACATTTTTTCCAACTCTAAGTTCCTTGCTTCATCAATTTAGTTGTTTTGAAGAACCAAGGAGCCATCTTATAGTGAAGTACTTACCTAAGTATGCGTGTGCACTCACATAAGAATTTGTACAACCTATATATGATTTGTGTGAGGGAAAACCTCTAGGAATGCTTAGAGTTCAAACAATTTTCCAAACAAATAAAATATGTCCTATGAATGAGAAAAGAAGAGTAGCACTTTCCCTAGGGAGAGAGCACATTAAAGGGTTTTTATTGTGGGTATAGAGGGGCTAAAATGACTCATAATTAATGCCTTGCCCACTTGCTACGATAACTCACAATCCCAATCCATACAAGGCAACCAGGGTGACTATTTGTCAAAGTAACACTAATGTCCACAAGCCCTTTAGTAGCTTTTTTATCATCAATACTTTCAATCACCAACAACCACCACATACCAGGCAATATCTCTTGTCGACAAAAACAGTACCACTCCTCTAAGAAAAACATCTAGGAAACATGAATATCCCATATCTTTTATGCAAGATCAAGCATGCTACCTACCATGGTGAGTGCCATGGGACTAGCACTAATCTAGGAGGGGGTAATATTAACTATAAATGGTGAAGGAGAATGCAAATTGAGTAGAAGTGAATATGTCAGAAGGGACTATATTTTTTGGATTGCATTATAATATTTTAGATGCTATTGTTTGCAAGTGCAACATTATTATATAACAATTTATTTACAATTGCACTCTTATTTTTGTAATATTAATACTAGAGCTAGACTCCCTCTTGTGTAAATTGTGAAATATTTCTAGATTAGTTAGGAAGACCCGTAGCCATAAAGGTCATAGGTGCCAACATTCTATTCACTTTGAGGGGATAGGTTTAGTTTACTTGAGGTATATACATAAAGTAGACAACACCAATCAAGATCTAAACAACAGAAAGGGCACTCAACTTATGAAGAGAATCCTAAATCCCAAACTGATGTATAAAAGCTAAAAAGTGAATAGAAGTGCTCATTCAAGTGTGTGCTCAAGTGTGCGTTAACTTGAGATTATCCTCCTTTTTCTTGCTTCCATCCATAATCTAGTGCACTAACATGAGAGAGAGAGAGAGAGAGAAAAGAAAGAAAGAAAGAAAGTTATATTAACGTCTTCTAAAGACCAAAACTGGCCTATGAGACAAACTGTGATACAACTGATGAGGTCCAGCTATCCAAAATAAAAGTGCTGAATGAAAAGCTAAAAACTGGAAACTGAAAATACGGTGCTGTGAGTGTGATAAGTGTCGTGTATGTGTATGTGCGTATGTAGCTCTGGTACTCCAGATAATGGCTACAAAAGGGGAACAAATGTCGGCTGTGATAGGGGAACAACTGTCGGCTATGATAAAGTGGTGCGATGTGTATATGTAACAGATGCACGGAGATATACTATCCTGGGATGTAGTAGCAGTCGTCGAAGTCGCTAATAGCAGGTGATCCCTCCTGGATGCAGGATGTGGTACATCGGCGGTGGAGAAAGAGCAAACTGGAGGTCTGAGATCCAGTGTGTCGAGTGTCGTCGGATCTCAGTCTGCTGTTGATGTAGATCAAGAATCCTCCGGATCTCCTGTTGGTGTGGCTGTGGGGTCTGAAACCCACGGATCCTCGTGCGGCATCGCGTACGCTGGTCCTCAGCCTGCTGTAGTGTGAGCCCGGAGGTCTGGCTGGAGGCTGGTACAGTAGCTCTCACTCTGCCTGTCTGAAAGAACTGTGTAATAGTCATCTGGGTGGGCCCCTCTCTGACTGGGACCCGCTGTGTGCTCTGCTCTCTGATGTGCCATGCCTCTCCCAGAAAATGGCCAAATGATCTCTGATCCATATCAGTCATACATCCCTGAAGTGAGCTGCTCAATGTGTATCTAGATCTCAACTCTGAGTATGCCGGGCATCTGAGAACAAAATGCTCCTCACTCTCCACCTCTGATCTGCAAAGGGGGCATATCCTCTCCTCCCGTGGGATGCCACTGGCTCTGCCACTCTCAATCATAAGCTAATGTGATGATACCCTGAGCTGTCCAATAAGAACTCTCAATCGATGTGGCATATAGATCTGCATATATCTCGGAATCTCTATGAATCCCTACTCTGATATGCTCGAGAACTGTGTATAATAATGTGCCATCTTCGATGGCAGTGGCTGTGCAGGGCTGACCCATGTCCTCTGTATATAAATATGCCATATCTCCTGTCTGATGACTCTGTTCCTCTCAGAGAGAGAGAGGGTGTAAGTGGGAGCCTGAGTATCATATAGAAGAGGTGGGAGTCTATCAATGTCCAGCCCATGTCTGTCAAACCAAGCTCTAGTCTGTGCATACCATGATGTGGTATCCCCCGCTCGAGCCATCTCCTGAGATGCCATATATGCTCTGTATGCAATGCGATCTGTGTCCATATCCTGAAATCTGTGTAGGAAGCAGACTGTCTGAAATAGTGCGTCTACTAGCATGGGCGGTGTGGCAAGCTCTGCTCGCACAATGTCATGTGGGACTGAGGCCTTGCTGCGAATCAATCTAGATAACATGATCACCTGAGGTCTCTCCATCAATGTCCATACATAATCGGCAAGGCCTGGCCCCCATATAGCTGCTCCATACATCAGTGCTGGAGTGACTAGAGTATCAAAGAGCCACCCCTTGGTGCGGGGCTCCTGGAAATGTGCCTGATGACACTGTCGCTCCATAAGAGCCAATGCTGAGTATCCTCTAGTGAGGCGGTCACGAGCTGCCTGTGTAATCGAGAAAATCCCTGAAGCTGCCGTAAAGGTGACTCCCAAATATACATATGATCCAGTGACCTCAATACTCCCTCCTGCTGCCATGAAAATACTCTGTCTGCGTATCTGAGCTGATGTGTGGAATATAAGAACCTTGGTTTTACCAAGGTTCACTGTCATGCCTCTCTGTATGCAAAAATCATCCAATGCTAATAAATGCTGCTGTAATCCCTGAGCTGAATCTGAGACCAACACAATGTCATCTGCATATAGTAAGATATGAACTGTGGCTCCACTGAGATCTATACCTCCATCGGCTCGTTGTTGAATAAACTCTGCTATCTCATCAATGTATAGCCCAAATAGAGTCGGTGAGAGTGGGCATCCTTGTTTCACACCAAGAGAGGGGGGAGGGGGAGGGGGTAGGGGACTTGTTTGAGTGAAGCTTTTTTCTTCTCTTGCCTTCTTTTCTTCCCATTCTTGGTGAGAGGGTTGAGAGTGAAGTTGCACATGAGGGAGTAAGAGTGTGAGAGAGTGAGGGACTAGGAGTTGAGAAGCTCTTTTCCATCTTCTTTTTCTCCTTCTTTGTGGGAGCTTCTCGCTCGACCACCAAGACCCATGGATCACTTATTGCTTCAAGTGTTTCAAGCCAAGTGCAATGGCTACCTCTCACATAGCTGTATGCACTCTTACACCTACGAGTGTAATGAGCTTATCTCCATGCCTGATCAAGTTGCCTCCTCTCTCAATCACTCCGATAGCTCCATGACCCAAGGTGCAGGCTCAATCCTCAAGCTCCAAGCTCCATGATCCATTGCTGTGCAGAAGAGAAGAGAAGAGAAGAGAAGAGAAGAGAAGAGAAGAGAAGAGAAGAGAAGAGAAGAGAAGAAGAAGAAGAAGAAGAAGAAGAAGAAGAGAGGAGAACATGGAGAGCTTCTCCACCATAGTCCCCAACCTCACACACCCACTCCCTCATTCTTGTGTGTGGCCAAAACTAGCTCTCTTCTTCTCTTCTTCTTCTTATTCTTAGTTGCTTGAGCTTGCGTTTTATCCTGAACTTTATTCACATTTTGAGAGAGAGAGGTAGACCATGACAAAGGCACACGCAGTAAGGGTAGCAGACATGCTACCTGTAATCCATTCCTTTAACACACAGTCACACACTAAAGTCAAATGTATGTACAACACACACACTAAGATCAACTGACCTAGATCTAATCATGGTTAAGTTAGTGTGACTTAACCTTATCACTGAGGTAAACAACTGACAGAAGACTAATGAGCTTGAGTCTCAACACTCCCCCTCAAGCTCAAGTAGGATACTTCACTCCAAGTAACTCTCTGAAATGCACAAACTTATCTTTACCCAGTGACTTGGTAAAGATATATGAAACTTGGTCTTCTGTCCTCACATAGACCAAATCAATGTCACCTACAATCACTTTTTCCCTAATGAAATGATAGTGTACCTCAATGTGCTTAGTCCTAGCATGATAGACAGGATTACTAGCTAGGAGCACACTACTCATGTTGTCACAATAGAGTGTGACAGGCCTAACTTCCTGCATGCCCAAATCATCAAGAAGCTTCATGAGCCATGCTGCCTCACATGTAGCTAGTGCGGCACCTCTATACTCTGCCTCAGTACTAGAGAGTGCAACTGTAGGTTGCTTCTTACTGCTCTAGCCGACCATACTACTACCAAGGGAAAATGCATACCCACTAGTAGATCTCCTATCATAGGTAATTCCTGCCCAGTCAGCATCTGTATATCCTGTAAGCTCCAAAGGCTTACCATGCTCATAGAATAGACCATAATATGATGTAGCCTTTACATATCTCAAGATCCTCCTCATTGCATCCAAGTGTGGCTTTATAGGCTTCTACATGAATTGACTAATTAGTTCAAGTGAATAGCTAAGATCCGGTCTAGTAATGGTAAGGTAAATCAGGCTACCCACCATTTGTCTATACATAGTGACATTCTCAATCTCATGTCCAACATTTGCAAGTAGCTTAACATTTTGTTCCAATGGAGTGCTCAATGCTTTGCAATCCAACATACCATACTTGGTTAACATATCCTGTGCATACTGCTTCTGCAACAACCAAGTACCATGAGGTGTAGAGACAACCTCAATCCCAAGGAAATACTTCAGATCTCCCAAATCTTTGACTTGAAATTCAGCATGTAACATTTCCTTGATCTCTCCAATTCTTGTGACATCATCACCTGTAATGATCAAGTCATCCACATAGATGACTAATACCACATAACCAGCTCTTGTCTTCTTTGTGAATAGGCTATGATCAGCCTTGCCCATAGTAAAACCAAGTTTTTGTAAGCATGCACTTATCTTAGCATTCCAACCTCTAGGTGCTTGCTTCAGCCCATATGCCTTCTTCAATCTACACACACATGTAGAAAAATCTGGATGTGCATAGCCCTCGGGTTGATCCATGTATACTTCCTCAACCAAATCACCATTGAGAAAAGCATTCTTCACATCCATCTGATACATACTCCATCCTTTAGATGCTGCCAAAGCAATCATTGTCCTCACGGTTGCCATTTTAGCAATAGGGCTGAATGTTTCCTCATAATCAAGACCATATTGTTGTGCATACCCTTTTGCCACAAGTCTTGCCTTGTACCTTTCCAATGTGCCATCTAATTTTCATTTCACTTTGTATACCCATTTGCAACCAATAGCCATTTTTACTTCAGGCAAATCAACCAAATCCCAAGTGTCATTTTTAGCCAATGCTGAATATTCCTCATCCATTGCCTTACACCAACGATCATCCAAAATAGCTTCAGAAAACTTTGTGGGTTCCTTGAAGCTAGTGACTTTTGCCATATATGCATAGTGCCTCACTATTTAGCCACTGTATGTAAGCCTATCCACAGGCTTCCTGGCTCTTTTTTATCTCCTCAACTGAGGTGCAGTATGAGACTCTCCTCTCTCATGAGGTGGTATATATCTATGTCTCACACCAGGAGTCACAACTGATGGAATACCAAACTCACTATCCAAGCTATCAGTACTACCAAGTGAATCATAACCACCAGTGAGTGGCCCTGTAACATCATCACGTTTTCCTTTGCCTTTATCCACATCTCACCCCCTCCCCTCACTGACATACCCGTGTCAGTGGACAAAGATGCTGAAGTCCTCAATCTACCTGTCCAAGGACTAACTAATGTAGTAGCATCTTTAGAAGGCCCAAAAATTTTTGCACTTCCATTTGTACCTGCATGTACATAATTCTCGTGACAACCATAATCATCATTCATCACAGTGATCTTCTTCTCATGCCATGATTTCAGCTCATCAAATACCACATCTCTTGAGACCAATGTCTCATGGATAGAAGGATTGTAGCATTTGTACGCTTTCATATCTTGTGCATACCCAATAAAGATGGCATTTTCTGCCTTTGGATTGAGCTTCTTCCTCTTTTCATCTGGAACATGTACATATGCTAAGCATCCAAAAACCTTAAGATGGTTGATGTCCGGCTTTATCCCATAAAGCCTCTCATAAGGAGTCACCTCATGTATACCTGTTGTTGGTGTACGATTCATGACATACACTGTAGTCATTACATCCTCTGCCCAATATGCATTTGGTAGGCTTTTCTCATTCAACATGGCTCTAGCCGATTCCATGATCACCTTGTTTTTCCTCTCTGCCACACCATTTTGTTGTGGTGTGTACCTGCATGTCAATTGCCTTTTAATTTCATGAGCTGCCAAGAAGTGATCAAAGTCTTTAGAAACATATTCTCCACCACTATCAGATCTCAAGCATGAGATGTAGCAAGCCAATTCTTTCTCCACATGTCTCTTAAAATCTTGAAAAGCATCCATGACATCACTCTTGTGCTTTAGCACATACAACCATGTGTACCTACTATAGTCATCTATGAATGACACATAGTAAGGTGATCCCCCAAGAGATACATTCTGTGAGGGTCCCCATACATCAGAATGTACAAGCTGTAATGGTCTAGTAGTAGTGCTTACATGACTCATAAATGGAAGGCTTGATTCCAAATTGACAAGGCTAACATACATGTCCCAATTCCGCATGCTTGAACTTAGGAAGTCCAAGTACAACTTGCTTATGCTGCATATTCTTCAACTTTTGAAAATTTACATGTCCAATCCTTTTATGCCATATCTCAATGTCCCTTATTGCAACATTTTCATGTGAGTACATAGCAGCATTCAATGTTGGAATTTTTGTATCCAATGTAAACATCCTGCCATTTCTTTTGCCTTTAGCAATGAGTTTGCATCCTTGACCATACTCTTCAATGTAGCATCCATCTCTATTGAATCTAACTTGTAGATTTTGTTTAGTCATTTGTCCCACAGAAATCAAGTTTTTGGTTATGGAGGGTACATGTAACACATCATAGAGACTCTTTTTCCTGTCACCATGCATCATCAAGGGAACAATACCTGTATGCATAATGTCATGTTGTGTATCATCCCCTGTGCAAACATATCCATGAGCACCTTCTACCAATGTGTCAAACCACTCTCCATGAGGAGTCATGTGGTTGAATGCCCCTAAGTATATATACCATACATCATCTGCTTTGCCACTAGAACCTGTCATCCTCCTGCATACCACTAGAAGAAGCATAATTATCATGTTGCTTCCCTCTTGCTCTCTAATCATTCTTCTTTTTGTAGCAATCCTTAGCTACATGCCCGTATTTGCCACAATAATGGCAATCCTTATTTGCATTTGATTGCTGTCCATGACTCATTTGAGGCTGCTGCCAAGTGCCTCTTCCTCTAGGTGAATAACCTCCTCTTCCACGAGCATTTGAGGCACCTCTATTTGCTTGAGGCTGCCTATTTTGCCATCCAGTAGCTTGTTGTCCACGGGCTGCATATGCATTTCTAGCACCTCTTCCTCGAAAATTTGATTTTCCTCTTCCACCTCTACCCCTTTGATTTGAGTAGAAGACACTGTCCCTGCTGTTTTTAGACCCACTGGAACTTGTATTAAGTCCAAGTTTCACTTCTTCATACAAAAGAAGTGCTACAAGTTCATCAAAGTCAGGCTGCTCTTGACGCACTGAAATGGAAGTATCAAACTACTTATATTCCTGTCCGAGTCCATGGAGGGTAGTAGCTACCAAATCATCATCCTCAACTTCAGCTCCAATTGAGCCTAGTTGTTTTGCAATGGATCTGATCTCACTGACATAGTCCTCAATAGACCTTCCATTCCTAAATATGTGGCTGAATTTTTGCTTCAGTTGTGTCTTTCTTGCATGAGCGACATGCCCATAATTCTTCATCAATAAGTCCCAAGCAGCTTTTGGGAAGTACAATTTGCAATTTGCATAGCCTTTGTGTCTGACACACATAGTGACAACCAATGCAAGACCTTGCTAGCCTTTTCCAACTAAGTCCTGTGTGCCTTCAACTGATCCTGTGTTGGAGGTCTATCTTCCGGTAGCTTGGGCTCATCTTCAAGACCTGTGACTAGGTCCCAATAGCCTCTTCCAATTAAAAAATTAGACAATCCTGAATTTCCATAGAACGAAATTGTTGTAGTCTAGCTTTTCACCAACTATCTAAGTAATAGTATCCTTCTCTCCTTCGTTTGCCATTTTAAAGCCTTAAGCTTTGCAAAACCAGTCAATTTTTCAAAATGCCACAGGCAATATACTTCAATGACGTGTAATGCAACCAGTTTTTACTGTAAAACTGCAGCAATAACCACTATTGCATTTTTAGACAGTACATGTGCTTTTGTTTCCATTCAACTGCTGCAGTTACTATGCTTCAACAACTTTGCATAACCAATAGATTTTAGCTCACAACAATATCATACATTCTGAACTTATTCCAGTTCAGCTCATTTCAGACTCCAATTGCAAAACATAAATATCACTGCTCATACATTTTCCAACCTCCACTCTCAGCAATGGCTGCCATTAATCACTGCTAGTGCATAAGAGAGCATCAAGTACATATATTAAAGTTTCACTTGATACATTCATTGTTGCTACAGAATTTGTCTCCAACAAAGCTTTTACATGCATCAACAGTGGGTCTGTACCCAATGCACCTGCAGGTATTATCTACTATGGCAAATCTAAACCATCTCCACTGACAAGCTTAGGATTATGTGCAAGGATTTGCAAGTACCCATATTTGAAGTGTCAAACTGAGCATGTTTAGCCAAGCATACATGACATGTACATTCTGGGTTAGTAGCCACACTGAGAGCCATGAAAAACTGCAATTCTTTCTTGCTTTGCATTTCTCTATCTGTGCCTTAGCACCTCTTTACAAGTGCAACTGAATAAACCGTGAACTTGTCATCTGTTTGTTAGCAACATTATACTACTTCTACTGTCACAGAGACTGTTGAAATGGAGATCCAATCTTCAGAAAGCATTCTGAATGGCAATACAGAATATGCACAAAATCCAATCTCGAGCATTCATACATCCCAACTCTTAAAGCTCAGTTGAAGACAAAGACACATGTGCCTATTCTTTTCTTGTAATGCTGCTATGTTGAGCACCACAGATTTCCAAGACACAGAAAATTTCATTCAGTTATGGCATCCTTCTTTGCCTGCAATATCATGCTTCCAATCAATGACACAGAGGCAAAACATTCAGCCTAGAGTGAAATGGACAATCCTTCAGCGAAGAACCCTTTCTGCAAGCTTTGCAAAGGTTCTTAACAGTTGCATGACTGAGGAAGATTCACAGCTTCTTCTAGAAAATAGTTTCCATGCATGGGCTATTTTCTTGAAGCAAGAAATGGCTTCTTCTTGTATTTCTTGAATGAACATTCATTCACACTTTCCAAATCCTGTTGTGCATTCTTAACTTGATTGCAGAGCTAGAGTTATGGTATATTGTGAGAATCCAAGTTGTGGTTTATTGTTGGAATCTATTGCCTCTGCATTTGTCATTAGTTTAGCCTGCATGATATGAGTGATCCCGTAATTTGTATGAAATCGGATGTTCGGCTTCATTAGTCATTGTTCTGTTGCCTGTGGATTGGCTTTATCTGGATTAACAATTGAATAGAGAACCGATGGATGACATTACAAAGTGGAGAATCGCCAGGTTTTTGATGCCAAGGCGTGCATGCCAAGGCATGTAGCAGATACCATTGGTATGAATAGCTGATTGCCTTGCTATTTTCAAGCTGGGGTGCCTCGCCAGGCCTACATTTCTTGCATTCGGTCCAGCTTAGCTAGAGCTTCTACGGCTCCCTGTCCTGCATCGGAATGGCAGAATATTCAATACGTTGGGGTTTGATCAGTAGGTTTCCCTTTGTCGCGCACATACGATTCTGTCATTTGGCTTCATGGAGCCATGCTTCTTCCTTACAGCTCTGATACCATATTCACATTTTGAGAGAGAGAGGTAGACCATGACAAAGGCACACGCAATAAGGGTAGCAGACATGCTCCCTGTAATCCATTCCTTTAACACACAGTCGCACACTAAAGTCAACTGTATGTACAACACACATACTAAGATCAACTGACCTAGATCTAATCATGGTTAAGTTAGTGTGACTTAACCTTATTCACTAAGGTAAACAACTAACAGAAGACTAAACTTGAGTCTCAACAAACTTTTAAGGTTGTTCTTGTGCTTTTGGCCTTTTTTTCCTCCTATTTATTTAGCTAGGCCATCTTTTTTTACTTTGCCCTGCATCTTTTTAATTTTCTTTTTGCTTTATTTGCACTGGTGTTAACATTACCCCCTCCTAGCTAAGTGCCAGTACCATGGCACTTGTTGGCACTTGTTGATGAGGGCTCGAGTGGTTGAAGGGTTGACATGTGCGTCGGTGATGGGGCTTCATGGAGATTGGACACATAGAGAAGAAGCATCACAAAATTGGATGAGAGATTGCAGAGGTTGAGGATACATTTGAGTGGGTAATGGGGGACTCTAATGTTGGTGGTTGATCATAGTAGTTGAGTGTACCTGAAAAAGAAAAAGAAAAATAACGTGCACCACTTGGGGGTTTGTCTAACTCGTTGTGTAGTGCATGGTGTCCGTGCCAATAAGACTGGGAGTTAAGTCAAGCCACATGGGAGCATGTGGTGTTATGCCATGCTTGAGGACCTAGTTTGTGTATGAGGGGAGGTGCTGTGGGTGAGACTTAAGGAGGAGACAAGTCTATCGTAGGCGAGTGCAAACTCCTAGGAGTGTCCTTCCCTTGATGTGCTCTAGGTGTAAAGTGGAAAAGGGGCTTGGGATATGATTGTCCCTAGGTGCAATGTCTGTGGTACTCTGATGGTACATGAGAATTCCATTTCATCCTTTTCTTGTGCTTCTTCTATGTCTTTTCTTTTCATATTTTCCTTTCTTTTTCTCTTTTTCTTTTCTTTTCTCTCTCTTTTTTTGACACTTAATACATGGGGAGAAAGTACGCTAGGCATCATCCCTATGCTCTTCCAAGGCTAGGCTACGAGGGGGTCTAAGGGACTTGGTAAGAAAGGGTCTACTTTGCAAGTACCCTTTTATGTTAATGCTTATATTTAGAGGTCTCATTGATAGGAAGGGGTGGATGCACCTAGTGAAGAGGCTATCATTCATATATTCCAGGATGGCCATGCAAAAAGAAGGCAAGAGCATGACCCTCATCATTAGATGGGCCATCGTGTATATATCAATATATGCATTTAGATAAAAGAAGAGTGGTGGGAGTCGGGTGGTGAGAGTTAGATTTTAGGACACAATTTGGACCCGTTCTTGAAGCGCTAGAGCCTATTTTTGGAGCCAAAAAGTGCCCGAGAGGTGTTAAAGAGCCAATTTTCATGAAAAATCAAATGGTGGCAAATGGCCGAGATGGAGTTTTCCTAGATGTGTTTTGACGTCAGGAATCCAACGCAAGTCTCGTTTTAGGTCCTGATGGGTGGTGCATTTGCCGAGAGCTACCTATAAGTGGCGGTCTTAGAATCTAGGTCATGAAGGGACCTATGTTTATTATGTCCATTATGAGTGTGCTAAGCAGCCCATAAAATGGGGTTCATTCAAGGATGGAAAACCTTGGCTTTCCCTATACAAAACTTACTGATGGACTTAGTTACTTATGTAGAGCATGAGTCTTCTATAGAAGATAATTTAGGTGATGAGAAGAGTAACCGTTAGTGGTTACCCCATCCTCTAATGTGATGGCATGGGCCGAGGTTCACCTTGATGTGGTCTCTACCTAAGAGAAATCATGCATAACCATCCATCAACCTAGAGGGCATGGAATGCGTATGTTGGAAGCTATGGTAGTCATGGCATCAATAGGTGATTATGCTAAAACTGTAGTGCCATGGGAAAAACCCGACATACAATGGAGTAAAGCTATGGCTGAAACATCCCATGTAGTGGGACATCGTGCCAAAATTTTAGGTATCACAAGGATGTTAGAAGCCCTAGCTAATAAGGGAAAATCGTTGCTTAAAAGGCACGGTCCCGAGGTCCTAAGTGCTAAGGATAAGTTTACTTTTGATGAGGGGCAGAAGCTCCTAGATAAAGCCATCATGGAATTGCCTAGGAAGGGGCAAGATATGGAAGATCCTCTAAGAAGGGATTGGAATGACATGCTAAGAGCTATAGGCCTCCCTAGACCACTTTATGAGTTGGCAGAAAGGGACATTAAGGATATTATTAACCTTCCTACACCCATAGAGGTGGAAACGAAAGAGGTGAGAGACCCTAAAAGACTGGAACTAAGTCAAGATGAATATGAAGATTTTAATGACCTAGTGCAAATCCCAAAGGAGAGGACTAAATGCCCTCCTCCTTATAGGGATCTCCCAGTGTTTCATGGGCTAGTAAATGAGGACTCGATGTTGCACTTAAAGGAATATGGCCTAACGTTCCTTGCAAGTGGGTTTGATGACACACATCGGATGCTTGTGTTCTCTAGCACCTTGAAGGGAGAAGCTAGGAAACGGTATTGGAGCCTCTCAAGAGGGTTGATTAAATCATTCAAGGAGTTGCACGATAAATTTTTAGATGAATATGAAAAGAAGGTGCCTATGACCCAGGTCTTAGGGCAGCTTATGCAAATAAGACAAGAGTCTTACCCTTCTGCTAAAGAATATGCTAGAGCCTTTGATGATATCCTAAGACTTTGGTCAAGAAGAGCTACTATGTTGCCTAAGGATATGCTATGTGAGCTCTTTATGAGTGGCTTAGAGATTAATTCACAAATCCAAATGAGGATGCAAGATCCTAAGTCATTAAATGAGGCCAAGAGGCATGGAATTGACTATGAGCAGTATATTCGAAGATGTTGGGAAAAATTTTGGAGTTTTCACCGCTTGTTGCAAGTGCATCCAAATATCCAGCCTTTTCTACAATGAGAAAATTCATTTGCTAATACCAAGACAACCTTAGCAAGGGATATTGGTAGCCAAAATCACCAAGCAAAAAATGAAAATTCGATGAGTAGAGATAATATGCCTATTGGGGATAAAAAGATTCCAAGCTGAGCAAGTCCCATCAAGGCTTGCAATGCTTCCATGAGAGGTAGTTGTGACAGCCACATTGATAGAACCAATGGGCCTACTAGTGTGGATGTGTGTCCAATGAGTGGTTCCTGTTTTTCTCTTAATGAGGCTCTTGAGAGACCTTTCCAATTTATGGATGAATCATGCTTTCGAGTAGATGTTATTCTTTTTAGTAAAAGCATGGTTCCTATGGCTAAGCAGTTCCAGTGTGGATAAAGGAAAGGGAAGCCATCTCATATGAAGAAGATGCAGCATGCCTAAGGTGTTGAGAAATACGGATCTAGAGCTAATTAGCTATGGTGGACGCAAATCAAACACACGATACATGATAGATAGAAGAGATTGTAACTCAAGTGAATTAGGTTCCAAGATAGATTAACTTGGACTCATAAACACAATCTTGAGTGACTCAAAGTGAAAGTACCATTCCATTGAAATGAGTGTCAAGTACATGCCTTTATAGCTTTTTGGATAGTACCACTGTACCTCACTGTGCATATGGGATTTTGGACATCTCTTCTTAGAGTTTCCAGAGCATACATCTTTGTCATATCTCTCATAAAAAGCCACTTATGGGCAAGCCTCTTTTGGGCACATATTCAGCCTCTATGGGCATACATCATTTGCTATTCTCAACACCCCCCCTCAAATGATGAGTCTCTACCCTTGCTGGCTTTTGCCCCCCCTACATGTAGACATGGACCAGGAGACCAGCTCTTTGGTAGCCTAGTCAAGTTAAGGCTTGAAACTTTACATTCTTGGTAAGGGTTTTAAATCCACTCTGGGAAACAGATCCACTCAGGGAATTCAAGATCCTCTATGGGAATTTTTTGCAAAAACATTTTGTTGGTTTGCAACAGCGGAAAATATTTTCTTCATCCTTTTTTGTTTTGTTGCTTCATTGGCAACCTTTGATCTTTGACTTCAGGCTCTTTTCCTTTGTTGTGCTCTTTATCCCTTTTGTTGATGCGTGGTATGTGCGTTTTCTCCATTTTTCTTGACACAATCTTTCTGCTCAATGCGATAGATATAATTTGGTACATTGCTTTGACATGGTAGATTCTTTTTGACATACATGACTTGGTGATCCATTACATAGGTTTGAAATACATAGGACAGGTTTTTGGCTTATCATGTGCATTGTAGTGTTTTAGGCATTTAAGATGGATACATATCTCTTTGAATATCTCTTGGGCTTGTTGGGATACATGGCTTGATAGCACATCATGGCCTTGGATACATGGAGTTTTGACATTTGGCTTAATGGCTATATGGCTTGACATTACATTGACGTTGGATCTTCTTTCAAAATCACACATCTTCTTAAGGTGATTACATAAATCAGTTTGAGGCAAAAGACAGTGTGAATAAGGCTGCTTGGACCACTTTTGAGAGCAATAGTGTGAACACACATTAAAAGAAGTTTGAGTGTAAAGGAGAGATTGAGCTAGGTCTTTTTTCCAACCTAAAGCCTTAGAGTTCAGGGAAAAATAAAAAGAACAGAACATGGCGATGGCGAGGGCCTCCGCGTCATTTCTGAGCAGGTCCGTGGCGTATGTGTCTCGCAGGGCCTCTGTTCTTCCTGGCAAGAAGAGCGTTTCCTTGTTCAAGACTTCTTGAACTATACGCTCGCCCCTTGCTTGCATCTTGTCTTTGCCGTAAATAAGACCGCTAAGCCCCACAGCTGCACTGCTACCCTCATTACTGTCCTTGGCCTTCTTCTCGAGCGGTTGGAAATGGTTGTCATACACATACTCCAGCGTGAAACCTTCCTCATTGTCGAAGAGGAGCAGGTGGCCGTGCCACTCCCAGATGCGGAAGCCAGTGCCGGTGTCCTCACGATAGGAAACACAGATGTTGTGGTCACCGATGGAGATGGCCTTGCCAGAGTTGGGCTTGAGAGAGGCCCAATCACCGGAGGTGATGGTCTGCACGACCTTGGCCTCGAGGGCAGCCTCCTCGCGGGCAATCCTGGTCTTGCCGTGGATGTCGGCACCAGGGGGAAGGGTAAGGTTGAGGCCACTAAGGCTGCTGAGGGAGTTCATGCCATCGATAAAGGCATTGCGCAAGTCTATGTTTTTCAAGAAGGCGTATGGATCCATGGCGACCCTTCTTCTACACCTTCCACCTCTATTGTTTAGAAGATTTTTCACAGCTATGCGTGTACCTTCAGGTAGCTGACCATAGTACATAATCTCGTATCCACCCTCACCAAGCACATTGGAATCAGAGAAAGAATTAGTCACAACCTTTATCATGCGGCTGAGAGCTTACAAGGAAGAAGAAAACACACCAGTAGCTACCTAGCTCAGCCATGGCTCTGATACCATGTTGAGAAATACGGATCTAGAGCTAATTAGCTATGGTGGACGCAAATCAAACGCACGATACATGATAGATAGAAGAGATTGTAACTCAAGTGAATTAGGTTCCAAGATAGATTAACTTGGGCTCATAAACACAATCTTGAGTGACTCAAAGTGAAAGTACCATTCCATTGAAATGAGTGTCAAGTACATGCCTTTATAGCTTTTTGGATAGTACCACTGTACCTCACTGTGCATATGGGATTTTGGACATCTCTTCTTAGAGCTTCTAGAGCATACATCTTTGTCATATCTCTCATACAAAGCCACGGTTCTTTTTAGCTTGGCCGTGTTGGAGCAATTGGTTAGTGACTAGCTTTGGGCTTTCTGTCAGATTATGCTAGGCCTAATCCTTGTGGATTTCATGCCTTGGTTTTGGCAAGGGATAGGGTGAGAGCTGTGATGTCTTTTGTTGTGTATCTATTTTGTATTAGCTTGATGCTCTTTATGATTATGCATGTGTAGATTCATTCGTGGGATTTGACAGGCTAAGTCGCCCTATCCCGTGGTGCCAATGAGAGTTGGATTTTAGGACTCGATTTGGACCTGTTCTTGAAGCGCAAGAGCATGTTTTTGAAGCCGAAAAGTGCCCGAGAGATGTTAAAGAGCCAATTTTTATGAAAAATCAAACGGTGGCAGATGGCCAAGATGGAGTTTTTCTAGATGCGTTTCGACATCAAGAATCCAACACAAGTCTCAGTTCGCCGATCGGAGGTCGTTTGACCCCCCATTTAATCCTCGCAAGGTTTGTCGTTGTAAAGCAACCATTGGATTCAGGAGCCCAAAAGTGTGTGACGGGGCCCAAATTTATAGATTTCGACATCATGAAGGCAAGCGTCCAGTCGGATCATGAATTGGAGTCTGTTTGCACCCCCAAATAGGCCGAAAATCCTTATGCGATAGTGTGAAAGTGGTTTTTTTGAAGTGAACATTTTACAAATGAAATGAAATGAAACTCAAAATGAAGAAAACATGCAAAAACATATCGAGATGTAGGGAGGGGCATTTTTTGATTGACGCCCCATTTTTTGAGGACTTTTGTGCCTCTTGGATGCTCAATCATGTAGGGAGAGAGGGGAGATCCCTGATCTATGCAGAGAGGGAAAGATTTTGATGGTAACCATGTGTAATATGATAAAGGGAATAAAATTCTTATTTTTAGTCTTTCTCTCTCCTCCTTCATCTCTCCTCTTGTGGGGTATTCATATGCAAGAGAGAAGGGGGTGGAGGGTTGATGACGATTTTGAAGCAAGTGATGCTGGTGGAGCAGTAGAGGACATAGATCGGAGCTCGAGAGTGTGCCAGTGGTAAGAAGAAAGTGTTAACGGCCTCTCAATCTCGGGATATGCACCTTGAACACTCGGGTTTCTATGAGTAAGTGGTCTTTTTCTTCGTTTGATGATTGAAAGATAATTGAAAGAAATGATTGATGATGATTGATCTTGGTTGCATATGTTGAATTATTTCTAAATGAAAGAAAAAACTAGAAAATTTGATGACATAATAATTTTTTCTCAAAACACTTAAAACCTGCAAAGTGCAGTTTTTTGACGAAATCATGAAAATTGAGGGTTTTAGTGAGTTTTTTGAGTTTCCATGGAATAAAAATAAATATAAAAATGGGGCTGAGTGCTTTTGATTAGTGAGAGCTTAATTTTTTTTTTCATAGTTTTTGAGAAAATAAATAGGAATAAATAGAGAAAAATGGAGGAAATTAAGTTTTTCGCGATAAACAATTAGGAAAAAATATGATTAATGTTTGTGGATGTGTAGCAAGGTTAAAAAATAAGGTATAGACTTAGCTCACCCTTATGTGTATGTTTTAGTGCACTTTTATTGCTTTATACATTGAAAATGATAAAGAAACAACACTACACCTATGCAATGATGCAACACATAAGCGGTAGGGGGGAAAGAAGGGTTGTGGAAGCGTTTAAGTGCTGAAGGTGAGGTAAAGTCTGATTTTTTGTTTGTGCACATCATATAGGACGATAATCATTTAAGTTTTAAGAGGCTAGTAGCACGAGGTAACTCGGTGCTAGTCTCTAGCAACACAGCAACAACGTATAGATTGAAAATCATTGAAGGGCTGATTTTTACACTCCACTTTACTGATTTGTTTTAAAATAAAATGTTTGTGCACAAAAGGCATACACTTCTGCATTTTGCATGCCACATGGTAAAAAATCTTGGATGCATAGCACTTGTATGCCAAACATTGACCAACACTGAGAGTGTGAGAAAGCCTTTGCTGTAGGTTAGACGAGCGGTTTCTTGGGATAAGTTGAGTGAGGAAACATCAACTCCTAGATCCTTTGATAAATCAAAGAGTGGAGATTTTATGCTTGTTCTTTATGTTGAGGTAGCGTATCTTGGGGCCAGTCCCGGAGATGTAGGAGAGCTGCAGTGAGGTTGTGGTGTTTCAGCTGAGAGGTTGCATCTTGTGTATGTGATACAAGGAGTTATACCTATATGTTATGGGATCTCCCTTTGAGAATAAGGGAAGGTAAACATTGGATTGCCTCCTATTACAAACACAGAATCAAGATTAGTAGATTAAGTCTTAAAAGAGTTACAAGTGGCTATCTCCATGGCAACAATGCAATTGACCAATGGATCTCTCGAGAGAGGGGAAATGATGAGTTGACTATTGGGAACGATTGGATAGACTCCCCTTGGCTAGATTGCAAAGGACACGGCTCCCAAAGGCGCAATTACGATTCTCGTACTTCACGTAAGTGCCTTAACTTGTTTAACATTAAAAAAGTAATTTCACATAAATATTTCTTTGGTTTGAAATTTTTATAAAATGTCTTTGAACCTTAATTTCAAGTCTGGATAGTTTTTAGAATTTATGTAGGTTTGGTTTTTATTTTAAAAATAAAAAACAACTAAAATGGCTTAAATGGTATATATAATTTTTTCTAAAATATTTGGTAAAACAATTATAAGATGTGAATTTTTTAAATGAATTATGTATTGTTAAAATTATTTTAAAAAATTTCTAGAATTTTTGGAAGATTTTTACTATGTCTTAAAAATCAAAAATAGTTATTTTGGATGAATATTGCTTTTTTAAATAAAAATCATGTTTTTAATTAAAAATTTTTAAGATCTTCTACATAAAATCTAAGAATATAGTTGTGGATGTTTTATGAAATGTTCTTATGTTTAGAGAAAAATATATTTATTCAATTTTATTACTTTGAGCATTATTAATATAAAATATGATGTGTCTAACTTTATGCAAATTAAAAGTGTTGACAAGGTATTAAATTATACCAATATTGGACAAGGAAGATGTTTTTAAAAGAAAATTAGAGTTTGTGGGTTTAGAAATGTTAAGTTGATTTGATAATGAAAGGAATTAGATACAACTATTGAATTTATGCTCTGAAGTTAATTCTCGAAAGGGATTAAAATCCTAGGGTAGTATTTAAGTGTCCACTATAGAGATAGAGACGAAGTGCAAGATTAAGAAAACTTATTAAGTTTTTTATATTTAGATTAGTTGGACTACTATAAATGAGTGTCGTAAATATTGAGGAAGGCTAAGATAAATCATAGAAATTAGTTATCAATATCGCCTATTCATTGCAACAACTCCTAGGAGTTAGCTTGACAACCTGGTTAAAAGTGGCTTGGTCTTTGGCCAATCATTTTTTGGTGCGTTTGTCGGGAGCCAAGTGCACTCGAACGGGTGATCGATCTCCCTAGGATATTAAAATCCTAGGCATTGATGAGTGAATACGAGGTCTCTTTTCTAAGGGACTATTTTTCGAATTTGCCCCAAAATTGCCAGAGGAGAATAATGGATTTAGCAACAGACACAGACTTAGTAGAGGGGGTAAATATTTTGCCCTGAAATTAACTATATACATAGAATAGTTATCTTCTTGGAGTTGGGGTTATAACAATTACACGTAAACCATACTTTTATTAGCAGTGCACTTTGAGCTAATAGATGGAGTGGAAATAAATACAACTAGTGTATCATACCACTTTGATTGGTATTATCGTAATGCTTATCGAACTTTTAAAAGAGTGGTATGGGATAATGTGTTGCCTTGGATACGTGTATCTAGAGGTTTAAAAGTTACTTTCGACACAAAAGATGTTAGAGAGATCACTGAAATTTTAGGCCTAATTCCTAAGCAAGAAGAAAAGTTGCCTTATGGAGAATTAGACCCAGAGTTAACCATTCTAAACCTTCTAAGCGTGCATGCAAGCATAAAAATTTTAACTTCATTTTGAAACATGACAGTATTAGCTATTTCATTAATAGTGGATGAATTCAGAGAAGAGACAGAGACAACAAAATGAAGCTCGAGATCAACGAGCTAGATAACATGCAGCGCGACAGGAGGCTTAGCTATTAGAAAGGCTTGAGAGGGTGAATGCATTATTGAATATGGGGATAAATGTTGTGTTTAACTCCAACGTAGAACCTTTTAGGCCTAGTATATCATTCGATAGAACACCATTAAAAGGAAGTGAAGTAGACTTATATCAATGGGATCGAGTGGCCTCAGGCACCAGTAGTGTCACTAGGGAAAGGAGTAGATAAAGTAGCGAAAATAGAGAGAGTGAAGCTACTGCTACATTAGGGAGTTCTGAACCACCTTTTGTTTGGGATTTAGAGTCTAATTTTGGATTGTGCCAACTATTTAACGAGCCTAAGGAACCTACCCAAGATTTAGGGTTAGAGATATTATTTAGAGAAACAATGGCTTGTAATGCAGTCAGATTAGCTGATTTTACCCAATTTGGGGGATTATGGGACGAGGATCCTGAAGCACATTTGCAAAGATTTGAGGTGATCTATGTTGCCAATGAGATAATAGACGATGACCAAAAGCTTCATATCTTCCTTGCAACATTAAAAGATGAGGCAGCAAGGTGGTACGGGAACTAGATGCCCGACATAAAGTGACTTATGTGGCCTTATCAAGCGCGTTCTTGGAAAATTTTCGATGACAAGGTTACCAAGATAGACTAGCCCTTCAATTGGATTATTTGTCCCAAGGAACAATCGAAAGTGTTGAATATTACATTGAATGTATGGAGACAATTATTCGAAAGATGAATCCAGCTCCTGATGAACCTACGCAAAAGCCTAAATTTATTGATGGGCTTAACCCAAAAGTTCATCAGCATGTTAGCCTACAACGGCCAACTATGTTGAAAAAATGCTAAAATACATGCTAGATGGTGGGAAGAAGTGCAACTTAGCCAATAACAACGGAGGGACTTATTTAAAGAACCTTGGATGGAATATCCAAGCACTTCAAGCGGGATACCTAAGAATGTGTCTTATGTGACCATTCCTTTAAATCCATCGGTAACGGCAAATCCAAATGTATCAAGTGTACCTTTAAATATGTACCCTTCTATTCCAGCCTATATAATGCAAATGGAAACGCCTTCTATACTGCAATCTCAATCCCCTCTTGATAAAGTGAAAGTAGTTGATATTATTGCAAAATCACTAGGAAAGTTAAAGGAGGAGATTATGAGTGCAGTGCAAGTACCTTTAAAAGAAATTTATTCGATAACAACATAGTCTTCTAGTGCACAACAATCCTCTAGTAGCTCAACTCCAAACCCACCTAGATCCAATATTTGGTGTGGTAAGTGTCATGGGTATGGCCATGTGTCTACAGAGTGTCTGATGCCTTCGAGACTAATGCCTAACCATCCACCATTTTGCACCTTTTGCCTTAAGACATGACATTTAGATACAATTTGTTAACACAAGATAGGTCAAGAGCAACAACAAGCTCGTTTAATGCAAACAAATTACAATTACATGGATCACAATAATACGACTTATGCGATTGGACTACCTAATCAACCTTTTAGGCCGAGAGGATTGCCAACCCAAGGTAGACCCCCAATATCCCGAAATAATTACAATAATGATGGAAACAAAGGAAGAGATTCTCCTTTTTGGAGAAATAATGGTCCTTTTTGTAATCCAATAGGGCAAGGGGGACCACAAGGGCCTAGGGGACTAGTAATTTGTTATCGATGCCAACAGGAAGGTCATATAGCTACATATTGTCCTAATGCGCATAAAAATCAGGACTATACTCCTCTATGCAGGAGACGTAGTGGCGAAGGACATCACGAAGAGGATTGCCCTAAGTGAGAAGATAACCAACCTAATGACAAGGGTAAGGAAATTTTTAACGAACCCTCAACCTCATCCGCAAATTTAGTGGAAGTAGAAGCAACAAGGCAAGAGAATGAAGTTAGGTCTAAATTTATACCCCGTAGGGTGATCTTTAAGGTTGACCCCATGATTGGTGTGGTTACTAGAGCGCAAAAGCAGCAACGAGAGGAGCAAGGTCTGGAGGAAGAAAGTCTACAATTAAAGGATAAATCTAAGGATATAAATGTCAAAATTGTGGAAGAGAAGGAGGGAGTCTCACTTGTAGCTTTCTCACTTACACAATGGGGGAATACACACAAAGATGGAGGCTGAAAACAGTTTTTCTCTTCTTAGTTGTGTAAGCAAAAAGAACTCTCATACAAAGAAATAGAAGAACCCTATATATGGGTCTCAAACCAAAATCAACTAACTAAGGTGGCATACTAACTGAACCACGAACTAGAGTAGATAAGGATAGCTGTCATCTAGCTATTATTCATGGGCGGTGTACCAACCGCATCTGCAACTAACAAGTCGGTGACATAAATACACAACGGTCACCCTGGTATATCATGAGTGGAGCTCAATATCTCAACACTCCCCCTCGAGCTCAATCCCAATTCCTGCACACCAAGCAGGTCTCTGAACTTGCGCAGCTTCTTTGCGCCCAATGCCTTCGTGAATATGTCAGCCACCTGATCCTCTGTGCTGACATAAACTAGATCAATAAGACCTAGTAAAACCCTCTCCCGCACATAGTGATAATGCACCTCAATGTGCTTTGTTCTAGCAAGATATACTGGGTTATTTGCCAAGTGTATACTACTCATGTTGTCACAATAAATGACAACCGGCCCATCTGTAGGCTGATGCATATCATAAAGTAGCTTATGCAACCAAGCTACCTCACATGCAGCCATTGTTGCACCCCTGTACTCAGCCTCTCTACTCAACAAGGCAACTGTAGGCTGTTTCTTGTTGCTCCAAGTGATTGTAGCACTTCCAAAAGAGAACACATATCCAATGGTAGATCGTCTATCAGAAATACTACCAGCCCAATCAGCATCAGTGTATCCATGCAACTGTATCTGAATCCCAGTCTCATAAAATAGTCCATACTGCAATGTGGACTTCACATACCTGAGTATGCGTCTAGCCCCATCCAAATGCGGTTTCCTTGGAGCCTGGATAAAGTAACTTACCAATCCAACAGCATAGCTCAAATCTGGCCTGGTAATAGTTATATAAATCAAACTTCCTACTATGCGTCTGTACATAGTAGGGTCTTCGAGAAGGTCACCTGCATCAGTGCTCAACTTCACATTCTGCTCCAAAGGAACTGAAATAGGCTTATAGCCTATCATCCCATATTTGGACAGCATGTCTAATCCATTCTACCTCTGCAAGAGCCATATCCCACTTGGTGATCTAATCACCTCAATGCCCAAGAAATAACATACCTTTCCCAAATCCTTCATCTCAAACTTCTGCTTCAATAGCATTTTCACATGAAGGATATCTTCATCACTATCACCTGTGATAATCAAATCATCAACATAAATGACAAGCAGCATAATACCTTTCTTTGTTTTTTTCACATAAAGTGAGAAATCTGCCTTGGAAATCTGAAAGCCAATAGTGACAAGATACTGTCCTATCTTGTCAGACCATGCTCTAGGTGCTTGCTTCAGGCCATACAAGGCTTTCTTCAACCTGCAAACAAACTCAGGATGAACAACATTCACATAACCTGGTGGCTGCTCTATATAGACCTCTTCTTGCAAATCACCATGCAAGAAGGCATTCTTTACATCCATCTGATGTAAAGACCATCCCTTTGATGCAGCCATAGCAATGACTGCTCTTACGGTTGCCATCCTTGCAACCGGACTAAATGTTTCTTCATAATCAATGCCATATGTTTGTGCATACCCCTTGACTACTAATCTTGCCTTGTATCGGTTCACAGAACCATCTACATTGTGCTTCACCTTATAAACCCACTTACAACCAATTGCATTCTTATCTTTAGGCAAAGGTACCAATTCCCATGTAGCATTTGCTTCCAAAGCATCCATTTCTTCATCCATGGCTTTCTCCCATTTTTCTTTTCCCATGGCTTGCTCAAAAGAAGTGGGTTCTAGTTCCTGTATCACTTTGACTATATAGGTATAGTGAATGGCTGTAAATCCATCATATTTCAGCCTATCCACAGGATACCTAGCTCTAGTAGACCTACGCAAAGTAGGCTCACTTCCAAGTGCTCTCAAAACATCCCTGGTTTTCCTTACTCCATGTGTAACAATAGAAGGAATACCCAACTCATCATCAATGCTCTGTTTTGAGCCACTGGATTCACCATCCACATAAGAGTGACCTGCATTCAAATCAAATATGGGCTGATCTACCTTCTCTTTTCCTTTTCGTGAAACCTGCATACCACTATCTGCATTGTTTTGAGGAGATTCTCCTGATCTCAATCTGCTTGTCCATGGTGAAGAATGTGAACCATTGCTAGAGGACACTCCAGGTCCGCTAATATTTTGTGACTGCTGCTGCGAAATCTGTGCAGCATTACCATTTTGTGCATCTACATCATCAATCACATTTACTGGTTTATACCAACTACTCATCTCATCAAAAACAACATCTCTACTCACTGTAAACTTACGAGTAGAAGGGTTATAGCATCTATACCCTTTCTGCTGTGTGCAGAGAGTAACCAATAAAGATGCACTTCTTAGCTTTTGGATCCAACTTGGATCTCAACTCATCAGGCACATGAACATAGGCAATGCAACTAAAAATTTCAAATGAGAAATATCTGGTTTCCTACCAGTATACCTCTCCTTTGGAGTCATGCCATGTATTGCTGCAGTGGGCGTCCTGTTCATTATGTAGACTGCTGTAGCAACTGCCTCAGCCCAGTAAAAATCTGGCAGGTCTTTTTCATTGAGCATGGCACGAGATACCTCTCCAATATGCCTATTTTTTCTTTCTGCAATTCCATTTTTCTATGGGATATGACTACATGAATATTGGTGCTTAATGCCATGCTCCTGCAAGAACCTTGCAAACTCATTTGAGAGGTACTCTCCCCCTCCATCTGACCTTATGCATTTTATTTGCAGGCCTGTTTCTTTTTCAACCATAGATTTAAGAGTTTTGAAATGCCCAAAAAATTCACTTTTCTTTTTCATAAAATACACACAAACTTTTCTGCTATAGTCATCAATAAAAGTGACAAAATAATGACAGCCTCCAATAGATGCAGCTTTAGTAGTCCACACATCAGAGTGGATTAATTCCAATGGCTTCTTACTCTCTTGAACATGTCTAGGAAATGGTTTCCTTGCCTGTTTTCCAAATTGACAGGCTTCACATACCTTATGCATTTCTGTAACCTTGAATTTAGGCAATCCTGCAACAATATTTTGGATCTGCATTGATTTAAGTCACTGTACATTAACATGACCAATGCGTTTATGCCAGATATCAATATCTGTAACTACACCGGTCCCATGTGCAAACATTGCTGCACTCAATTCAGACATGTCTGCATCCAACGTAAACATTCTGCCCTTCTTCTTTCCTTTTGCTATCAAGCGACCTTTATTTTTCATATCCTCAACAAAGCATCCATGAGGATTAAATCTGACCTGCAAGCCCTGCTCAACCATTTGACCAACAGAAACCAGATTCTTGGTGATATTCAGGACATGAAATACATCTAACATGTATTTCTTTTTCCCATCCTGCATAGACAAATGAATTTTTCCAATCTGCACAATAGGATGTGCAATATCATCACCAGTCTCCACAAATCCTAGTTTTTCCATTTTCCTCGCATCCTGCATCCATTCTGCATGACCTGTCATGTGGTTTGACGCACCTGAGTCAACATACCACACTTCATTGCTATCTTCTGCACTTGTCACAGAATTGTTCATGTGCTGCACCATAAACAAATGCTCATTTCTGTCATCACCCTGTCTACTAGAAGATGCATAATTCCCTTGTTGCAGTTTTCCATTCATGATGTCATTCTGCTTTTTATAGCAGTCTTTAGCCATATGACCCATTTTACCATAGTAGTAGCATTCAACATTGCTGTTTGCATTTTGGCCTCTTTGCCATCCACCACGACCTCTTTGGTTCCCCCTGCCTCTAGAGTTACCACGTCCTCCTCCATAGGACTAGTTTTCTTGAGTTTGCTGCATATTCTGATTTCTACCACGGCCTCCAAATCGGCCTCCTCTACCTCTGCCTCTACCTCTTCCAGCATTTGAGTAGAAGACAGTTTCTTTTGAAGTTCCTCCTGAAGAAGATGCACCACCATTTCTCTGCTCCTCAGAAATTAGAAGAGCAATCAACTCCTCAAAATCAGAAAATCTTTCATGGACGGAAATGGATGTTCGAAACTATGCATAATCCTTTCCTAGACCATTCAAGGTCACGGAAACTAAATCATCATCTTCCACTGGCGATCCAATGGAAGCAAGTGCATCTGCAATCTTCTTCACCTTCATGTGGTAGTCATTGATGCTCATACTTTCTCTTGCTTGAGGTGCATTTTCCTGGCTTGCGTATTTGTGCTATACATTTTTGACAAAGTATCCCATGCCTCCTTTGGCGTACTTGCATCCTGAATATGCACAATCATAGAGTCTGAAATACTGATAGACAACCAGTACATAACTTTTCTGGCTCTCTCATGCCATCCTTTAAATGCCTGCATTTGCTGTTGATTGGGAACATCAGGAAGAACTGGTTCTTCTTCATTTCCTGCAACAAATTCCCAATATCCTTTTCCCATAAGGAAATTCCTCATTCTAAACTTCCATGCTTGGAAGTTATTCTTGTCAAGCTTTTTAGTGACAATCTGTGAAAGAGAATCAGACGCCATTATAGAACACTGCAAAAAATTCTGTCACTGTAAAAAACACAGCTTCAGCCTCACAAGGGCAAATCTGCAAAACTGACGAAAGTGGTATTTGACCACACAGTCACTTCCTAGTGACGATTTTGCATCAACAGGCAACAAGGATGATTCTATGACTCCCAATGTCTCTGCACACAGTCATATGATGCAATTTCTATGGTAACTTTTCATCGACTTGTAGAACAGTGGTCGCACAGCATAAAACAGGGCCTTTTCCTGAGTGCGTGTAGAAAACATCAGCCTCCAAAACTGCCCTCTTGCTACACCGCGAAGGGCATCTCAATCTGAGACAATGCACTCTTGCACTTTCCGACTGTGCTACCTGCAGAGACTTGCTCCCAAAACAGAAAAATGAAAGCAACACTGGTCCTCTTACCAGAACACCGCGAACTTGGTTTGCTTTCTTGAGCTACTTACCATGAACAAGGCTCTGATACCATGTCAAAATTGTGGGAGAGAAGGAAGGAGTCTCACTTGTAGCTTCTCACTTACACAATGGGGGAAATACACACAAAGGTGGAGGCTGAAAACAATTTTTCTCTTCTTAGTTGTGTAAGCCAAAATAACTCTCATACAAAGAAATAGAAGAACCCTATATATGGGTCTCAAACCAAACTCAACTAACTAAGGTGGCATACTAACTGAACCACGAACTAGAGTAGATAAGGATAGCTGTCATCTAGCTATTATTCATGGGCGGTGTACCAACCGCATCTGCAACTAACAAGTCGGTGACATAAATGCACAACGGTCACCCTGGCATATCATGAGTGGAGCTCGATATCTCAATAATAGATCCTAATGTAGAGCTACTTGAGTCAAATTCTCCACAACATTCCTTTGACCATCCATTATTACCTGTGCCTTTACAAATCCTAAGATTCAAGTAGGGGTAGCTCCTTTTCCCGAAAGATTGATACCTCCTAAGGAAGGAAGTAAAGAGCAAGATGAAGCAGTAAATAAGACTTATGATCTCTGGGCTATATTAGAGCAAGTATCTTTGACCATTAACCTTCAACAATTGCTAGAAATAGCGCCTACATGTCGAAAGCAGCTTTATCATAAATTAGTTTGGTGTTAAAGGAAGAGGATCAAAATTAACATTCCTAAAGTAACAGTAAATTCTTCCAAAAGAAAAGTAATTAAGGACGTGAAAATAGTAGATTTGTTTGTGGATTAAGGAGCTCCAGTTATAGATACTACTATTAATGGCCACTTGCTAAATGAAGTGCAGTTAGATGGTGGCTCAATAGTCAATTTTATGACAGAACAAATGGTGAAAGAATTAGAATTGAAGAATCTAGAACCTACCTATATCGTTTTACATGTGGCTGATCAAAGGAAAGTGATTCCTTTGGGGTTACTTCGTAATGTGAAATCTGTAATTGCTGGCTTAGAATTTCATGTGAATTACTTAACAGTTCACTCATTGTCAAATATCTCTTCATATTCTGTGTTGTTGGGTCGACCTTGGTTATACCAAGCAAGGTGCACTTAGGATTTGTACAAAGGTTCAATTGTGGTTGGTCCTCGAACGGGTTAAAATACAAGTTATTTTGAAAGGATTTTTGAAAGAGTCTGGAGATGAGATGGTTAGTACAGTGGATGAGAAATCCAATGGTGAGTTTTATGATTCGGAAATAGAGAGGACCGATAATGAAGGACCTAATGCCTGGTTATTTAGAACACAATGCCCAACAAGAGCAAAAAAAGTGGAGGTAAATACAATACATCAGCCTCATAAGGTAGAAAAAATGGGTATTAGTGAACATTCTGCAACATTTTCATCAGACAATGATTTGGATAGTGAGATTACTCTGGTTGTCTACGTTTAAAGTGTCAAGATTGTGGGAGAGAAGGAAGAAGTCTCACTTGTAGCTTTCTTGCTTGCACAATGGGGGAATACACACACAGATGGAGGCCGAAAACAGTTTTTCTCTTCTTAGTTGTGTAAGCCAAAAATAACTCATATACAAAGAAATAGAAGAACCCTATATATGGGTCTCAAACCAAAATCAACTAACTAAGGTGGCATACTAACTGAACCACGAACTAGAGTAGATAAGGATAGATGTCATCTAGCTATTATTCATGGGTGGTGTACCAACCGCATCTGCAACTAACAAGTCGGTGACATAAATGCACAACGGTCACCCTGGCATATCATGAGTGGAGCTCGATATCTCAACACTCCCCCTCGAGCTCAATCCCAATTCCTGCACACCAAGCAGGTCTCTGAACTTGCGCAGCTTCTTTGCGCCCAATGCTTTCGTGAATATGTCAGCCACCTGATCCTCTGTGCTGACATAAACTAGATCAATAAGACCTAGTAAAACCCTCTCCCGCACATAGTGATAATGCACCTCAATGTGCTTTGTTCTAGCATGATAGACTGGGTTATTTGCCAAGTGTATACTACTCATGTTGTCACAGTAAATGACAACTGGCCCATTTGTAGACTGATGCATATCATAAAGTAGCTTGTGCAACCAAGCTACCTCACATGCAGCCATTGCTGCACCCCTGTACTCAGCCTCTGTGCTCAACAAGGCAACTGTAGGTTGTTTCTTGCTGCTCCAAGTGACTACAGCACTTCCAAAAGAGAACACATACCCACTGGTAGATCGTCTATCAGAAATACTACCAGCCCAATCAGCATCAGTGTATCCATGCAACTGTATCTGAACCCCAGTCTCATAAAATAGTCCATACTGCAATGTGGACTTCACATACCTGAGTATGCGTCTAGCCGCATCCAAATGCGATTTCCTTGGAGCCTCCATAAACTGACTTACCAATCCAACAACATAGCTCAAATCTGGCCTGGTAATAGTCATATAAATCAAACTTCTTACTATGCGTCTGTACATAGTAGGGTCTTCCAGAAGCTCACCTGCATCTGCGCTCAGCTTCACATTCTACTCCAAAGGAACTGAAATAGGCTTACACCCTGTCATCCCATATTTGGACAGCATGTCCAATCCATACTGCCTCTGCAAGAGTTGTATCCCACTTGGCGATCTAATCACCTCAATGCCCAAGAAATAACGCAGCTCTCCCAAATCCTTCATCTCAAACTTCTGCTTCAATAGCGTTTTCACATGAAGGATATCTTCATCACTGTCACCTGTCATAATCAAATCATCAACATAAATGACAAGTAGCATAATACATTTCTCTGTTTTTCTCACATAAAGTGAGAAATCTGCCTTGGAAATCTGAAAGCCAATAGTGACAAGATACTGTCCTATCTTGTCAGACCATGCTCTAGGTGCTTGCTTCAAGCCATACAATGCTTTCTTCAACCTGCAAACAAACTCAGGATGAACAGCATGCACATAACCTGGTGGCTGCTCCATATATACCTCTTCTTGCAAATCACCATGCAAGAAGGCATTCTTTACATCCATCTGATGTAAAGACCATTCCTTTGATGCAGCCATAGCAATGACTGCTCTTACGGTTGCCATCCTTGCAACCGGACTAAATGTTTCTTCATAGTCAATGCCATATGTTTGTGCATACCCCTTGACTACTAGTCTTGCCTTGTATCTGTTCACAGAACCATCTGCATTGTGCTTCACCTTATAAACCCACTTACAGCCAATTGCATTCTTACCTTTAGGCAAAGGTACCAATTCCCATGTAGCATTTGCTTCCAAGGCATCCATTTCTTCATCCATGGCTTTCTCCCATTTTTCTTTTCCCATGGCTTGCTCAAAAGAAGTGGGTTCTGGTTCCTGTATCACTTTGACCATATATGCATAGTGAATGGCTGTAAATCCATCATATTTCAGCCTATCCACAGGATACCTAGCTCTCGTAGACCTGCGCAAAGTAGGTTCACTCCCAGGTGCTCTCAAAACATCCCTGGTCTTCCTTACTCTAGGTGTAACAATAGAAGGAATACCCAACTCATCATCAATGCTTTGTTTTGAGCCATTGGATTCACCATCCACATAAGAGTGACCTGCATTCACATCAAACATGGGCTGATCAACCTTCTCTTTTCCTTTTCGTGATACCTGCATACCACTATCTGCATTGCTTTGAGAAGATTCTCCTGATCTTAATCTGCCTGTCCATGGCGAAGAATGTGAACCACTGCTAGAGGACGCTCTAGGGCCACTAATATTTTGTGACTGCTGCTGTGAATTCTGTGCAGCATTACCATTCTGTGCATCTACATCATCAATCACATTTACTGGTTTATACCAGCTACTCATCTCATCATAAAAAACAACATCTCTGCTCACTGTAAACTTACGAGTAGAAGGGTTATAGCATCTATACCCTTTTTGCTGCAGAGAGTAACCAATAAAGATGCACTTCTCAGCTTTTGGATCCAACTTGGATCTCAACTCATCTGGCACATGTACATAGGCAATGCAACCAAAAATTTTCAAATGGGAAATATCTGGTTTCCTACTAGTATATCTCTCCTCTGGAGTCATCCCATGTATTGCTGCAGTGGGAGTCCTGTTCATTATGTAGATTGTGAAAGGTGAGAAGGATCGAAGCTTGCACGCGAGCTATGGCGGGAGAGCAAGAGCAAGAAAGAGAGAGACAAGAAATGGGAACTCCAACAGTCACAATGTGTGACCGGGCCTTCCTTTATTCAAACTGTCACTAAAAGAATAAAGAATAAAGTGACGTGACGGGCGCCCGCCACCTGCAGTGTGCAGTGGCGCGTACTGTCAGTGTAGTAATACACGGGGCGGCACGGCGGAGGCGCCTTTACCCCCAACAACCTCCCACTTAAAGGCGAATCTGCCCTAGTGAGAGAGAAAAGAAAAAGAAAAGACAGTACAAATGTACATAGGTACAAGGGATGAGGAAAGGTGACATCTCATCCAACGCCCATCAACCTCCTAAGGAAGGCAAAGCGCTCAGTAGTGAGGCTCTTCGTGAGCAGATCTGCAGGATTCTCGTCAGTGGAGATCTTGACAAGGTCAACAGACTTGTCCTCCACGACACCACGTATGAAGTGATACCTCACCTCAATGTGTTTTGTCTTCGCATGGAAGACCGGATTCTTAGCCAACTGAATGGCACTCATAGAATCCGAATGTAGTGTAGGTGTAGCATCAATCCCAAGGTCAACAACTAGACGGCCTAACCATATGGCCTCCTTGCAAGCCTCAGTGGCTGCAACATACTCGGCCTCAGTGGTAGACAAAGCCGTACACTTCTGAACCCTGGACATCCAAGAGACAGCCCCTCCAGCATAGGTGAATACATAGCCAGAAGTGGACTTCCTACTATCTGCATGTCCTGCATAATCGGAGTCAGTGTACCCCACGACCCCTGTATCCTGGCTACCATAGCAAATACACATATTTGATGTGCCCTTCAGGTACCTCATGATACCCTTCACGGCATCCCAATGTCTACTGCCAGGTGTAGCCATATAGCGTGCCACAACACCAACTGCATGCGCAATATCTGGACGAGTGGCTATCATGGCATACATCAAACTGCCCACGGCTGAAGCATAAGGGATCTTGGCCATCTCGGCCCTCTGCTCATCTGTCTGTGGACAATCGGCCTGTGATACCTTCACATAAGAAGGTAATGGACAGCCAATAGGCTTTACGTCCTGCATGCGGAAGCGCTCAAGGACTTTATGAATGTACTCCCGCTGTGAGAGATACAAAAGCCCCTGATGCCTATCGCGCTTAATGCGCATCCCAAGTATATGTGAGGCCTGTCCCAAATCCTTCATCTCAAAGCTCTTCTTCAGCTGAGATTTAAGAGCATCTAGCTCATCATGAGCTTTCCCTGCTATCAGCATATCATCAACATAGAGTACCAAGATAAGCAAACTGCCATCACGGGCTTTCTTCGTGTAAAGACACGGATCCATAGCACTCCTGCTGTAGCCCTGTGACTGCATAAAGGCATCAAACTTATGATACCATTCCCTAGGTGCCTGCTTCAAGCCATACAAGCTCTTCTTCAACTTGCACACTAGGTGCTCCGTGCCAGGTTCTGCAAAGCCCTTAGGCTGATCTATATAGATCCCATCATGCAAGTCCCCATGTAGAAAAGCCGTCTTGACATCCATCTGATATAGATCTAAGTCAAGCTGTGCAACCAAAGCCAAGACTAAGCGTAGGGTGGTCATCTTAACCACAGGAGAGAAGACCTCATCAAAGTCCACACCATGTTCCTGCTTAAAACCCTTTGCTACCAATCTAGCCTTGTATGCCGGCTTGGGGTGTCCAGGGGTACTTTTCAGCTTGTACACCCACTTGCATGGCAAAGCCTTCTTGCCCTTAGGCAAGGCAACCAAATCCCAAGTCTCATTCTTATGCAGGGAGTCTATCTCAGACTGCATAGCCCTCTCCCAGGAGTGACTATCACCCCTGTGCATAGCCTCATCATAAGTGAAAGGCTCTCCTGCATCTGTAACCAAAACATAATGCATAGAGGGCTGAAATCTGTCAGGTGGACGTCTGTCTCTAGCAGACCGTCTCACCGCAGGTTCTGCTGCCTCTCTAACTGCCTGTCCAACATCCTGGCCCTGTGGAGGAACTGCTGCAGGCTGTACTACTGGCTGTGCTAGAGCTTTAGGCTCCTCCTGAAAGATCACTCTGCGGATCTCAACCACCTTCTCAGGCTGCCTGTGCATCTTGTCTTCATGGAAGATGACATCATGGCTGCGTACTATTTTCCGCGCCTGCGGATCCCATAGGCGATAGCCCATCTCTCCTGACTCACCATAGCCAAGGAATATGCATTTAATGCTCTTTGGATCCAATTTACTCCTCTTGTCCTTGGGCACATGGCAGAATGCCTCACATCCAAAGACACAGAGATGCGCATAAGAGGGTGGCTTACCAGCCCAAACTTCCTCTGCAACTCGGAAATCCAATCCACTGGAAGGCGATCGGTTTATGACATGCACTGCCGTACTAACTGCCTCAGCCCAAAAGGTCTGGGGTAGGCCTGCATGGCTAAGCATAGAGCGCACACGCTCCTGAATAGTCCTGTTCATGCGCTCAGCCAAACCATTCTGGGGTGGGGTGTAAGGGGCGGTCAACTGACGCTTAATACCCCTGTCATCACAAAACTGCTCAAAAGCATGCGAGACATATTCTCCCCCATTATCTGTCCTAAGGCATTTCAGCCTATACCCAGTCTGGTTCTCAACAAGAGCAAGCCATCTCTGAAAAACTGCCAAGACATCGGACTTCTGCTTTATGGGATAAGCCCACACTTTCCTAGAAAAATCATCAATGAAGGTAACGAAGTACTTCGCGCCACCCATAGACATGCAAGGCATAGGCCCACAAACATCGGAATGCACCAATGCCAAGGGCTCACTCATGCGTGGCCTACCCGATTTCTTATGCGTAGACCTATTCTGCTTACCATAAAGACAATGATCACACGAGTCAAAACATGCATAATCCAAAGGCGGAAGATACTGCAAACCAGATAACATTTTCATTCCTTTCAAAGACATATGCCCCAAACGGGCATGCCAAAGTGATACATGTGGGATAGAGCCCACTGCCAAAACATGGTCTACAGAAGACCCAGATACAACAAGAGGATAGAGGCTGCCAGCCTTGGCGCCTCTAGCAAGCACAAGTCTGCCTTTGGTAATCTTCCAGGTAGAATCCCCAAAACAGACATGAAATCCTGCATCATCCAACTGTCCTGCAGACATAAGACTACGCGTAAGCGCAGGTACATGACGTACATCCCTGAGCAAAAAGGAACTGCCAGTGGAAAACTGCAACTGAATATCTCCACAGCCCACAATATCAAGAGACCTGTCATCTCCAAGTTTGACTGATCCAGATACAGTACGGTAAGAGTGAAACCACTCACGGTAAGGCGTCACATGGAAGGACGCACCTGAATCCAATAACCAGCACTGTGCATACATACTAGGTGTCTCAGTCAAGTGTGAAGCATCAGAAGAACTAGCTGCTAGTATAAACTCATCACCACCATCGGACTCTTCAGTCTGCGTGACATTAATTTCCTCAATCTTGACGTTGGACTTCGCAGGTACTATGTTGCGATCAGAGGACTTCTCCTGCACTTTATCTTTCCCCTTATCCTTGCGCTTCTCATTGCGCAACTCATGACACTGTGGTCTAATATGGCCCTTTTTCCCACAATGATGACAAGTGACATTTGCATTGCGTCCACGCGACTTACTACGCGACTTGCCACCACGAGATTTAGACCGACCCTTCTGCGAGTCACGGCCTCGGCCATTACCACGGTCATACCTGTCATTCCTGCCTCTAACTGTCAAAGCATGACTACCACGAGAGGCATCCAAGTTTTTGCGATTCACCTCTTCCTGAAGAAGAGCACTCTCAACATCTGCCAATTTTAGAGTAGCACTAGAGGCACAAAGAGCAGTGCGGAATACATCCCATGACTCATTCAGAGTTCCAAGCAAGAAAAGAGGAGTTACTTCCTCTCCAAAGGTGATATCTTGCGAAGTCAGGTTCTTCAGTATAGCATGGAACTGGCTCAAGTGAGCAGACATAGTCGCATTATCCTTCATGCGCAGATCCATAAGCTGCTTCAACCAGTACATCTGACTCGCCAGACTTTTCTTATCATAAAGATTCTTGATCTTATTCCATAGATCCCATGCACTCTGTGCTTCCTCAAATACATTATAATGTACCTGTTCAGTGAGAGACAATACAATCGTGGACTTGCATAGCTCATCAAGTTCAAGCCAGTCGTCAATGTCCATAGTTTCAGGCTGCTCCCCACTCAACCGAAGTGGCTTAATCTGAGATTTCTGCACCAAAACCTGCCATATTTGACTCTTCCAGTAAGAGTAGTTGGTACCATCCAACTTTGTAATGTTAAAGATGGCACTATCATGTGAAGATGACGCCATTATGCAGGCTGGAAATGCCCAAACAGTCCAAAACTGCTTGCTGTTTTACTGCAGAAACTGCCCAAAAATGACCAAAACGGGGTCCAAAGGGTGAGCAAAGTGTGCCAAAAGTTGCTGCCCACTTAGTACTAGGTGCGGTACACCAAATCAGGATATTTCAGCATGAAAAGTACACCTCAGTCCACCAATAACTGCTTGCTGTAATAAATTGCAGGTATGCAGTCTAGAGAGCAAACTGTCCCAAAATAGGATCCAATGTCAAGCAAACAATGCTAGGTCCAAAGCCGGCATGAAACGGACATAAGCAAGGCCAATGACAGTGAAAAGAACATGAGCTCAACACCAAGCATGTCAAAATAACATTTGCCAGTGAAAGGCACACCCCCAGACACTCTAGGCAAAGTGTTCCTGTAACTGCCAAAACCTGACACAAATAGGTATCTGCTCAAAGAGAAAGATCCAAATATGAGACTCAGCTCATAAGCATCCTGTGAACCAAGAGTACATCAATGCATATCCATAAAGATCAGAGTATGATCCCAAAGTCTCAATGTGTATGTAGCTGCTCAAGACATAAACTGCTCCAAATACATGTAAGTGCTCCAATAGCATGCAACTATCAAAGGTCAAGAAAGCATGTAAAATGCTCCCACTGGCACAAAAGGCGTACAAAGTGAGCTCAGAAGCTCAAACAAACCAAGAGAAAGCACCAGTGATAAGTGACCCTGTCAATGCATCAAGCGCATCCGAGAGAGCATGACATACATGAAGCACCGGTCGTATTAACCATGAAGCAATACATAAGCCCAAATAAGCTCTCGGTCAACTCAATGACATCCAAATAGCAACCAAGATCAGTGATCAAGTAAGCCGGGAATGCTCAAATACATCCAAATCCAAGCTCCAAATGTCGGTATGGCATACACGAACCAAATAGCATATGTCACGAACCAAAGCATGTAATGCAAAAGCCTAACTGTCAAGCAGAGACATGAGGCATAGGCGGTCCACGAGCATGCCGAGTCGGTCCAAATGCCAGTGAAGACGGAGCTAATGCGAAGCTCAAAAGCATCCCATAATCTCATACATATGCTCCAAGGCGTCCCCAAATGTCAGAGATATCATGCCAAAGCTCAAAGCATACATCCGGTATCGGTAGGTAAGTGCCAAAGCATGTAAAGTACCTTCAGCCCACTATTATTCCAGCATGTATTTACTGTTCTAAACAGTAGATTTCAGCCCCAAATTCAAGCCAAAATCATGGTCAAACCAAATGCATACATCCCCAATACATCCGGGTAGGAAGTAGACCGCATACGGGCATCAAATAAGGTAACCGGAGCAGAGTATAAGCATTAAATGCCAATGCCAAGTGTGGCTGCCCTGTTTCCAGCACTGTATAACAGTAAATAACAGTCCCAAATCAGCCAATATTTCAAGCCAAAATCATGGCATAATCATGTGCATACATTCCCAAGGCACTAGGCATCATGTAGACCGCATACGGGCATCAAATAGCACAAGCGGAATGGAGTTTAAGCAACAAATGCTAATGCCAATGGTGCTGCCCTATTTTCAGCCTGTTATGACAGTTTATGATAGTCCCAAATCTGAAGAAATCAGCCCCGAAAGATCAAGACCAATGCCCAAAGCTTTAATGACATCAAACATGAAGTCTATAGCCCTCTTGATCAAGGTAGAGAGCAAGAAGCAATGGCCAAGTGTGGAGCTGAAGTAGATGAGTGCTCACAGCCTGGAAAAAATGATGCAATCTGCCCTGTTGGTGCTGAACTTGCTGCTGCTCCACATGGGCTGAAAAAGGGGGTAATGTGGGGCTCAATGATGGCCCAAGGTAGGCACATACCAAGCCATGAAGGCCCAATGCAAAGGGGAGGGAAGATATGAGCTATGGAGCTCAAGAAGAGTGGCTGCCCTTTGTTCCTGCCCTGTTTCAATCTGAGAATACACTCAAATGCCTGCAAATGCTGAAGCAATACCTCAAGGGCAAGGCCTTGATGAAGCTCAAGAAGGCCAGGATGGAGCTCGGGAAGCCGGGGAGAGTCGGGAGCTCAAGAGGTCGGCTATGGCTGCCGGGATGGAGACCCAATGCGTGAAGCGAGTCGATGCGAAGGTCGGGAAGCATCGAGTCGAGCTCGAGCAAGAGAATGCCAAGCTCTGATACCAGTTGAAAGGTGAGAAGGATCGAAGCTTGCACGCGAGCTATGGCGGGAGAGCAAGAGCAAGAAAGAGAGAGACAAGAAATGGGAACTCCAACAGTCACAATGTGTGACCGGGCCTTCCTTTATTCAAACTGTCACTAAAAGAATAAAGAATAAAGTGACGTGACGGGCGCCCGCCACCTGCAGTGTGCAGTGGCGCGTACTGTCAGTGTAGTAATACACGGGGCGGCACGGCGGAGGCGCCTTTACCCCCAACAGATTGCTATAGAAACTGCTTCAGCCCAATAAAAATCTGGCAGGTCTTTTTCATTGAGCATGGCACGAGATACCTCTCCAATATGCCTGTTTTTTCTTTCTGCAATTCCATTTTGCTGTGGGGTATGACTGCATGAATATTACTGCTTTATGCCATGCTCCTGCAAGAACCTTGCAAACTCATTTGAGAGGTACTCTCCCCCTCCATCTGACCTTAGGCATTTTATTTGCAAGCCTGTTTCTTTTTCAACTATAGCTTTAAGAGTTTTGAAATGCCCAAAAACTTCACTTTTCTTTTTCATAAAATACACCCAAACTTTTCTGCTATAGTCATCAATAAAAGTAACAAAATAATGACAGCCTCCAAGAGATGCAGCTTTAGTAGTCCACACATCAGAGTGGATTAATTCCAATGGCTTCTTACTCTCTTGAACATGTCTAGGAAATGGTTTCCTTGCCTGTTTTCCAAACTGACAAGCTTCACATACCTTATGCATTTCTGCAACCTTGAATTTAGGCAATCCTGCAACAATATTTTGGGCCTGCATTGATTTAAGTCGTTGTATATTAACATGACCAATGCATTTATGCCAGATATCAATATTTGCAACTACACCGGTCCCATGTGCAAACATTGCTGCACTCAATTCAGACATGTCTACATCCAACGTAAACATTCTGCCCTTCTTCTTTCCTTTTGCTATCAAGCGACCTTTATTTTTCATATCCTCAACAAAGCATCCATGAGGATTAAATTTGACCTGCAAGCCCTGCTCAACCATTTGACCAACAGAAACTAGATTCTTGGTGATATTCGGGACATGAAATACATCGGACATGTCTTTCTTTTTCCCATCCTGCATAGACAAATGAAATTTTCCAATCTGCACAATAGGATGTGCAGTATCATCACCAGTCTCCACAAATCCTGGTTTTTCCATTTTCCTTGCATCCTCCATCCATTCTGCATGACCTGTCATGTGGTTTGATGCACCTGAGTCAACATACCATACATCATTGCTTTCTTCTGCACTTGTCACAGAATTGTTCATGTGCTGCACCATGAACAAATGCTCATTTCTGTCATCACCCTGTCTACTAGAAGATGCATAATTTCCTTGTTGCAGTTTTCCATTCATGATGTCATTCTGCTTTTTATAGCAGTCTTTAGCCATATGACCCATTTTACCACAGTAGTAGCATTCAACATTACTGTTTGCATTTTGGCCTCTTTGCTATCCACCACGACCTCTTTGGTCCCCCTGTCTCTAGAGTTACCACGTCTTCCTCCATAAGACTGGTTTTCTTGAGTTTGCTGCATATTCTGATTTCTACCACGGCCTCCAAATCGGCCTCCTCTACCTCTGCCTCTACCTCTTCCATCATTTGAGTAGAAGACAGCTTCTTTCGAAGTTCCTCCTGAAGAAGATGCACCACCATTTCTCTGCTCCTCAGAAATTAGAAGAGCAATCAACTCCTCAAAATCAGGAAATCTTTCACGAACTGAAATGGATGTCCGAAATTGTGCATAATCCTTTCCTAGACCATTCAAGGTCACAGAAACTAAATCATCATCTTCCACTGGTGACCCAATGGAAGCAAGTGCATCTGCAATCTTCTTCACCTTCATGTGGTAGTCATTGATGCTCATATTTTCTCTTTGCACATTATGCAACTCTTGCTTGAGCTGCATTTTCTTGGCTGGCGTATTTGTGCTATACATTTTTGACAAAGTATCCCATGCCTCCTTTGGCGTACTTGCATCCTGAATATGCACAATCATAGAGTCTGAAATACTGATAGACAGCCAGTACATAACTTTCCTGGGTCTCTCATGCCATGCTTTAAATGCCTGCATTTGCTGTTGATTGGGAACATCAGGAAGAACTGGTTCTTCTTCATTTCCTGCAACAAATTCCCAATATCCTTTTCCCATAAGGAAATTCGTCATTCTAAACTTCCATGCCTGAAAGTTGTTCTTGTCATGCTTTTCAGTTACAATCTGTGAAAGAGAATCAGACGCCATTACAGAACACTACAAAAAATTCTGTCACTGCAAAAACTCAGCTTCACCCTCACAAGGGCAAATTTGCAAAACTGGCGAAAGTGGTATTTGACCACACAGTCACTTCCTAGTGACGATTTTGCATAAATAGGAACCAAGGATGATTCTGAAACTCCCAATGTCTCTGCGCACAAGCATACGATGCAATTTCTACAGTAACTTTTCACCGACGTGTAGAACAGTGGTCGCACAGCATAAAATAGGGTCTTTTCCTGAGTGCGTGCAGAAAACTTCTGCCTCCAAAACAGGCCCCGAAATGGCCTCAAATCAAAAAAACAGGGTCGCCAAGGGCTAAAGCCCTTATCTTGCAGTATATACTGCCCTCTTGCTTCACCGCGAAGGGCGTCTCAACCTGAGACAATGCACTCTTGCAATTTCCGGTTGTGCTACCTGCAGAGATCTGCTCCCAAAACAGAAATGAAAGCAACACTGCTCCTCTTACCAGAACACCACGAGCTTGGCTTGCTTTCTTGAGCTCCTTACCACGAACAAGGCTCTGATACCATGTCAAGATTGTGGGAGAGAAGGAAGGAGTCTCACTTGTAGCTTTCTTGCTTGCACAATGGGGGAATACACACAAGGGTGGAGGCTGAAAATAGTTTTCCTCTTCTTAGTTGTATAAGCCAAAAGAACTCTCATATAAAGAAATAGAAGAACCCTATATATGTCTCTCAAACCAAAGACAACTAACTAAGGTGGCATACTAACTGAGCCACGAACTAGAGTAGATAAGGATAGCTGTCGTCTAGCTATTATTCATGGGCGGTGTACCAACCGCATCTGCAACAACTGACAAGTCGGTGACATAAATGCACAACGGCCACCCTGGCATATCGCAAGTGGAGCTCGATCTCTCAACAGGGAAGAGTATATTTTTCTTTTGAGGTGGCATTGCAATGCTTGTGGTACCTGTGTTTGTGATGCTGGATGTTTGTGACGAAGATGTGCTCATAAGGACACTTCGCAATTAAGTGGGAAAGAAATGACAACACCTAGAAACAATGCCTAACATTGCAAATTTTTTTTGCAAAATTATACACAATTGGCACATTGTTACCAACTTTTTCCATTAATTTAATGCAGATGCGGTTGAGATATCATCTTTGGAGGACGTGTCTCTGCAGTCTGGCAAGTGGAAAATCTTGGTTCGAAGGAGTTTTGTGCTAGAGGGTGGACTTAGGAAAATACCAAGTAGAATTCAATAGTTTAGTCTAATCAGAAGGGATTATTTTTGAGTAAGTGGAGTTAATGACATGGATATAACAATTAGTGGACCACGAGTATTTGAGTTAATGTGATGAGATACTAACATGGTTACTTTTGAAGTCAACATTCGAAGCACTTGTTAGTAAAGGCAGTAAAAGTGGCTATATGCCCAGCTTTCCAATGCCAATGACAATGGAGACAGTGTTTTTTGAGATGGTAATCTCATCAACGCTGCCAACAACAAGCAAAGGAGGGGAAACATTTTGATAATGGCAGATAAAAGTCCAACATCATAGGAAAAAATGCAAGAGAGGGTAGTTGTATAAGGAAGGTGGAAAAGTAGCTAACATTTTAGCTTAACAAAAAAATATTATGTAAGAGAGGATACTAATTGATAGAGGAGGGGGTGTTCTTTTATGTGTTATGGTTCTAATGGTTAGGAAAAGAGTTTAAAAAAAAACCCATAATTAAAAGAAAAAATGTTGCATGATGTCATGTGGACTTGAAGAGGTTATGATAAAGGAGAGGGCACCATCATCCTGGGGGGCACCATCATAGAGGAAGATGAAGAGAGGGAGAAGGCGAAAAGGCTAAGTGGAAGAGGAAGAGGAAGGGGAGAGGAAGGGGAGAGGAAGCCCAAAGAGTGCCAATTGGAGAAGAGGAAGGAGAAAAGGCCAAGTGGAAGAGGAAGTGAAAAGGGAGAGGAAGTCCAAAGGCCAATTGGAGAAGAGAAAGGGGAGGAGTTAGTGGAAGTTGGAGAGTCATGAAAAGAGAGGGGGGTATCATTCTATAAAGAGGGAGAGAGAGAAAACTAAAGAAAGAGGAGAGCGCCATCATCAAGAAGGGGACGCTATCATCCTGAAGGAAGCACCATCAATTGGAGGAGGAAAGAGAGTGAAGAGGTTTTCAAGCCATCCAAGCAAGAGGATTTGAAGAAACAATTGTAGTTGGAGAGGGTAAGAAGAGAGAATTGAAGCCCATGCCTCTCCCATAGCCATTGCCATGTCTTCTCCTTCTACCTCCATTTTGGAGCTTTTCTCTTCTCTTCTCTCTTAGTCATCAACATAAAACCATGGAGGCTAAGCTCTTAAGCTTGGACTTAATAATATTAATTCTTAAGAACGGCTATTTTCATGGCAACAATGCAATTGACCAATGGATCTCTTTGGAGAGGGCAAATGATGAGTTGACTATTGGGAACGATTGGATAGACTCCCCTTGGTTGGATTGCAAAGGGCATGGCTCCCAAAGGCGCAATTACGATTCTCATACTTCACATAAGTGTCTTAACTTATTTAACATAAAAAAAGCAATTTCACATAAATATAAATTTGGTTTGAAAATTTTATAAAATATCTCTTAATTTCAAGTCTAGATAGTTTTTAGAATTTATGTAGGTCTGATTTTATTTTAAAAATGAAAAACTGTTAATTTTTTTTTGAAATGGCTTAAAAATGGTATAGATATATTTTTCTAAAATATTTGGTAAAACAATTATAAGATGTGAAATTTTTTAATGAAGTATGTACTCTTAAAAGTATTTTGAATTTTTTTAAAATTTTAAAGATTTTTACTATGTCTTAAAAATAAAAAATAGTTATTTTGGATGAATATTACATTATTTTTTGATAAAAATGATGTTTTTAATTTAAAAAAAATTAAGATCTTCTATAGAAAACCTAAGAATATAGTTGTGTGTATTTTATGAAATGTTCTTGGGTTTAGAGAAAAAATATTTATTCGATGTTATTACTTTGAGCATTGTTAATATAAAATATGATGTGTCTAACTTTATGCAAATTAAAAGTATTGATGAGGTATTAAGTTATACCAATATTGGACAAGGAAAATGTTTTTAAAATAAAATTAGAGTTTATGGGTTTAGAAATGTTAAGTTGATTTGATAATGAAAGGAATTAGATACAACTATTGGATTTATGCTTTGAAGTTAATTCCCGAAAGGGATTAAAATCCTAAGGTTAGTATTTAAGTGTCCAATATAGAGTTAGAGATGAAGTGCAAGATTAAGCAAACTTACCAAGTTTTCGATATTTAGATTAGTTGGACTACTATGAACAAGTGTCGTAAATATTGAGGAAGGCTAAGATAAATCATAGAAATTAGTTATCAATATCGCCTATTCAGTGCAACAACTCCTAGGAGTTGGCTTGACAACCTGTTAAAAGTGGCTTGGTCTTTGACCAGTCATGAGTGTGTGTAAGTGAGGGATCAAGAGGGTGAAGCTCTTCACCATCTTCTCTTCTCTTCTCTTCTCTTTTCTCGTGCACACGCGACTATGGTAGACGGAGCTCGATGGAGGAGGCTTGAACTAGCATCTAGTATCGTGGAGCTACCAGTGTGTGCGAGGGAAGAGGCAAATCATTTTGGCATCGAGGTAAGCTCACTACACTTGTAGGTTCAAAGGCACTTTGGCTAGGTGAAAGATAGCCATTAGAGTGCGTTTGAAACGCTTGAAACAATAAGCGATCCGTGGGTCTTAGCGATTGAGTGTGAGCCCCCTCCACATTTTGGTTCTATTGCCAATACCAAACGGATTCAAGCTTGAGCACTTGCGTACCTCATATCGAGCATCAAAGTAAGGGATTCATCCCCAAAACGGAGCTTGAGATAGGTAGGAAGTTTGGGCTTTTTGATCTTCGATACAAGTAAGTATTTTGGTTATTTTGGTTGTTTGATGATTGGAAAAGAAGGCAAAACCATTTTAGTTATTTGCTTTCAATTCTTTTGCATTTATCATAGGTTAGGGATTAAGAAATCGGATTGGAAAAGCGTAAGGTTTACTGCTATAAAACAGGGCAAAACAAGGCATAAATGGTGGTAAACATGAAAAAAGAGTGTTTGAAATGATTAATGTTGGCAAGTGAGTGATTGGGGATAGCAAGACCTTGCCCAGGAAGGGGTTTAAGGGCCAGGAGACCATAGAAGAGCTCATTTTTCACCCTAGCATTGAGAGAGAGAGAGAGAGAGAGAGAGAGAGAGAGAGAGAGAGAGAGAGAGAGAGAGAGAGAGAGAGAGAGAGAGAGAGAGAGAGAGAGAGAGAGAGAGAGAGAGAGAGAGAGAGAGAGAGAGAGAGCTTCTATTGGTGATTCAATTTGATCATGCAATCGGGGAGTTCTTTGCACGTGTCAGGTATATCAAACCCTTTCTCCTATATCCTTGTTGTGATCTAGAGTTAAGCTTGATTGAGCACAAGTGTACGGAAAAGAACACACACACACACACACACACACACACACACACACACACACACAGAGTGGAGGTAATTTGAGGATTGTATGAAATAATTAAGGAACTCACTCAGATAAAAGAACTTGAAGGAACCCACCAATAGGAGAAGATCCCAAGGGCAATCGGAGCCCCGAGAAAATAGTGACAGAGACGTGGATCTACCTGACCTGCTTAATCTTATCGACAGCTTGGTGGAGCACAGGAATGCAACCATGTCAGAAGAAAGCTCAAACCGTAGGAAGAACAAGGAACTTGACTTGGGAGTTTTCCCGGAAGTGATCTAGTGAACAGCTATGATTCTCATGCTTAGTATGAGCACCATGGTAGAATGATAGAAGCCATCATAGCTGACCTAGAGGAGGAAAGGAAACTTGCCCACAAAGCACTGAAAGGCATAGTGGAATACAATCGAGACCAGTAGACTAGGAGCTTGAGGTAGAACGTAGAGATGTGAGAGATATAAAGAGTGTTGAACCTAGCAGGCAGGAATCAAACTGACCATGAGAGAGCACTAGAAGGAGACTTGACGCTGAGTGAGCTTCTCGTGAAGTGATTGCTAGACAACACAGAGCAGAGCGGAGCGTTGCAGCGTTAGCAGCATCACTACTAGTAGGGTTAGGGGTAAACCAAGGCTCCAGGAGCTAGTCTAAGATACTAGTTGTTGCTAAGCAGCTTGATAAGTACCAACCCCACGATGATCCATACAGCTTCATAGAGCAATTTGAGTAGGTTTGCGAGGCCAATGGTCTCACCGACTTGACTCAGCGCTCTCAATCATTTGGGCTTTGCTTAGGCGACAAGGGTTGGGACTTGGTACACGAGTCTAGATGCCGCAGAGTGAGAGAACTTCAATGGCCTCAAAAACCTCTTCATTAAGAAAATTTTCGAGCCCGAAAACTCTAAAAACCTGCTAGTACGACTTATGAATGTCAAGCAGAAAGAAAAAGAGGACATCTACGACTATGTGACCCACGTGAGGAGTCTCTTCAAGAGAATCCTGATGGACCGAAAGAGCAGTGTCGAATGTATTTATCAGTGGAATATGAAATGAGAAGCTTTATAAAGCCTTGGTAAGCAACTCAAGCTTGCAGTGAGACACGCTAGCTAGGGTGTTTGAAGAATTAATTCGAGTAGACAACCAGCTGAAGGAGAGAAGCTCCAGAAACTCGAACTAAGAAGAGACCAACTCTAGAAGTTCGAAGAGAGCTTCAGCATCCAACGAGCGATCAGGCACAAGTATGCAAGATAAGGGAAAGGCCACGGACACCAACCAGGAATTGGTTGACATGAAAATGGAAATAGCCAAGATGCAAGAGATGCTAAGATGACCAATGTGCCCATATATCCAATGCATGTAATGTGGTGGAAACCACTTGCCATCTGAGTGTCAAGACACTAGGTCACAACCTTGTGCTAATTGTGGTAGGTTTGGTCACAACGTTGCACATTGTAGATTGCCTAGAAGACTTCCATACTCACAACCATACAGTCAACCTTACCTAGCGAATCGGTCGTAACAATTCTTTGAAATGGGATCCCCATTGGCCCTTCCTGCACCAAACGATGTTAAGCCAATTGTTCCTAGAATGGACATAAATCCTACTGGAATACCTAGACCGCCTGGTCCCTATGTGACCCATTCACCAAGCGACGATCTAATCCACTACATGGAATAGCCAAAATGAGGAAGAAACTTATGTATACCCTTACGTCTCACATGACAATGAGGGCAGTGCAGTCCTTATGGACTATCAACCAGTACCGGTGATGGCGTTAGGTAGGGGATGAGGTAGAGGCCTAGGAGGGCAAACCCAAGAACCAATGGACTTGCAGTCACCCAGGACACGTCTCATCACACTGTCGTGAAAGGGAGCAACAAAATAGAGACAAGGTTGACCTACAATGCCTTGAGTGTGGAATCACTCATCTCTTCATTGACTGTCCAAAGCAAAAACCATCCTCAAGTTCGGCTAACATGCCATCCATCCCATTGGGGTTGTTCGGTGTCGAGAATCTTGATGGGGAGGCTACACCCATACCATTGCATGTCATGACCCATGCACAAATGAAGTAGGTTGGCATATCACTACCAGGTCCTAGCAATCTTGACATAGCCTCAATAGGAAAGAAGAGCCGTAGGTGAAGGAAGAAGAGAATTGAAGCTAAAATCACGCTCAAAATTGAGAGTAGCACAACGCTACCTGCTAGAAAGAAAGTCACTAATGCTGAGACAGAGATATTAGCCCCAAAGATGACTGAAAAGGGAAGTGCTAAGGTCGGGGAGTATCCCAACCCAAAGCGCCAATTAGAGGCCATCAAGAAGGTAAAGGAGCGGGTAAAGGAGGCCCAAGAACACCTAAAAGATGCTGAGCCCATCTTAGAGGATGAGATCGAGGATCTCTCTAGCATAAGCACGCCAGTCTCACCCCCCGACCAAAATTGAGAGATGTGACTGTGTCACAAGTAGTACCGCTTAGGCAAAGCCTTAATGCTACGGGCAAGCAAATTAGTCATGGCCATTGGCCAGGACAATCCGGAATAGGAGAAAGATGAGCAGCCAATGACCTCCTTACCACTCTAGTGACCACCCTTGTGACGCTAAGCCTGGGAGATTTGCTTAGGCAGCATCCGACCCTATGGCAAGACTTGAAGCAGTGGATTGAAGGATCATGAGAGCAAGCTGATACAGACCTACAAGAACATGATGTAGAGATAAAGATACCGAGTTTGACATTGCATTCCGTGCCTAAGTCCTTGCACATTAATGCTTTTTGGAAAGGCATTGAGACGCATGCGATCTTACCGGTCTTAGGGCCTAGGTGACACAACAAGGAAAGGGACTGTAGACACAAAGGCGGGAGTTAGTGTACTGAGCCATGCAGTGCTCTAGACAACCCATTGTTGAGACTACTAGGTTCAATGTCACATTAGCTAACGGAATGAAGGTGAAGCCATTCGGGGTGCTAAAAAACTGGCCAGTGAAAATCGCAGGAGTCCAATTCTCAGTTGACTTTATAGTCACGAAAGAAGTAGACTACGATATCCTATTGGGCCGACCCTCGATGCACAATGATAGAGTGATCGAAGATTGGGGGAATGGTCTCATCTTCCTAGGCAATAGAACAAAAGCCGTAAGGGTAGAAATGGACTCCTGCAAGACTACACCAATCGACCTCGACGCCATTTTGGTGATGCTTAAGGGTGATGCTCAGATCAAGAAATCCTACAGGCCCCTGACTAAGTATATCCCATGTCTTGAAGATGAGTGAGATTGGATGCATGTCCTTGCTACCATTGACCTACCATTCTCGGACAATGAGGAGTACAAACATGCCATCAAAATGATCAGCAAGCCCAAGGATACACCCTCTGTACTAGTCTGTATGATGGTAGTAAATCTTTATAGAAGACCCAGCCCTATCATTTTCCAAGCCATAGAATACGACACTGAAGGATGAGAGATACCATAGAATACAACACTGAAGGACGAGAGATAGAACAGTTACGAGCAGACTCTAAGCCATAGAGAAATAACACCTTTAGAATAGAGCAAGGGGATTGTGACCACGCTTGGTTGGAACATATAGGAGCCATAGACTTTGAACAAGCATGCCTAACCCAACCAGGTGCCACGTCAGTGCTTAGAACAGAGTCACTCTCTTAGGTGTGACTATTGGGAGAGGCTACCTCTTCTAGCGAAGACGGGGAGTTTGATTCTGAGTCGAAAGTGAGTTCAGAGAGCAACCCAAAAATACCTAGGCCTTCCAAGACTAGACGTACCAAGGGGGACCTACTTGTCCACCTGAGGCATAGACGGCTAAAGGAAGAAAGGGAAAAATAGCCTAAGGATGCATGAGCAGATGAACAATGAAAACCTTAGGACCTCCTTAAGAGATTTACAAAGTTCAAGAAGGGTGATAGGGTAGTGATCCTACTAGTGCCAAACGTCAAGGGCAAGCAAGTGAACCCATCGTGGGGCCTCCCAAAGTCAAGGAGGTGAACCTAGCCTAGGAAGGGGAGACACCTCGACCTGTCTTTATTGCCGATGACTTGACAGAGGAAGAGGATACAAGTCTCATTGCTCTCTTGCGAGAGTATATAGACATATTCGCTTGGTCCTTAGAAAAGCTTAAGGGGGTAGATCTGAGTGTAGTGACTCATAACATACCCATGACACTAGACACAATGCTGGTCAAGCAGCAACTGTACCCTATGAATCCAAAACATGCTCATGCGGTCAAGGAAGATATTGACAAGCTGATGAGAGTAGGATTCATCTATGAATTGAGCACATAGATTGGGTATCACCCATAGTCATTGTAATGAAGAAAAAATAGAAAGATTAGAGTGTGCATCAATTACTAGAAGGTGAACGTTGCCACTAAGAGGGACAACTACCCATTGCCGTACATCGAGCACATGCTCAAGAGAGTGGCGGGCAAAGAGACCTACAGTTTTCTAGACGGCTTCTCTGGATACAATGAGGTGTAGGTGCATCATCACGATAGGCATAAGACTGCATTCGCCACTGAGTGGGGTATCTTTGCCTACATAGTCATGCCCTTTGGGCTAACTAACGCTCCGGCCACCTTTCAATGCCTTATGTGCACTATATTTAAAGACATGCTTAGAAAAGAGTTAGAAGTCTTTGTAGATGACTTGTGTGTTCACTCAACCTGGAGAGAACACTTAGACAAACTCCGAGCAGTCTTTGAATGGTGTCCCCTATATCGTCTCTCTGAATCCCTTAAAGTACCAGTTCTGGGTAAAGCATGGATGCATCCTAGGACACGTGGTGTCGAAGAATGGCATTGTCATGGAATTTTCGAAAGTCAGGGTCATTGTTGATCTTCCACTCCCAACCAACTATAAGGGAGTTCAAGGCTTCTTAGGTAATATGGGGTATTATCGGTGATTTGTGCTAAATTATACATTGATTTCTAAACCTCTGTACAATTTGTTGATTATATTCGAATGGACTGAAGAATGCCAATGCACATATGAGGAATTGAAAAAGGATTTGACCACAACATCGATTCTACGAGCCCTAGATTGGACCATTACCTTCCACCTGCATATTGATGCTTCAAAATGTGCTATGGGAATACTATTGTGCCAACCTAGCAAACACAATCTCGACTATCTAGTGAGATTTGCTAGCAAACAACTCAGTGAGACCAATATGAACTAGTCGATGACATTTGGCCATGGTATTTTTTATGAAGAAATTTTGGCATTATTTACTAGCCATGCCTTTCACTTTCTTTGTGGACCATCAACCCTTGCTATATTTAGTAAACAAACCTTGTGCTATATGATGCATAGCTCGATGGCTCCTTCTGTTTTTAGAATTCAACTTCTCCATGGTTATATAAAAAGGAAAGCAGCACTACATGGATGACCACATGTCATGCATCCCCACGGGAGAGGCCACTGGACAAGGCATTGCCGATGAGTTGCCACACGCACACTTGTTTAGCCTATCCACTGAGAGAGATATATTTTGAGTTGACTTGATGCCATATTGGGCAGACGACATATTCCAAGTGCTTGAGCATGGACTATCTGAACGGCCGATGGAGAAAACTCAACTTAGGCAACTTATCCTCAAGATCCAACCCTATCAGTTGATAGCAGGCTAGCTATATAGGCTAGGGAAAGACAGATTGTTGTGAAGATTGTGTATGCGAGCATGAGATGCATGATGCACTCTCAGAGGTGCATAGCACAATCACTAGAGGACACTTTAGCAGAGATACAATAGCCCGCAAAGTGCTGCAGTCTCAATTGTGGTGGCCCATGCTTTTTCACAATGTAGCATGATTCATTAAGCACTGTGACGAATGTCAGTGAACAAAGGTCTCGATTCATAAGGATCAGATGGAGCTAACCCCAATATTTGCATGACAACCCTTCGAAAAATGGGAAATGGACTTCATAGAACCCATTATTCCTACGGCACAATACTCGCAAGCGAAGTACATCATTGTAGATACTAACTATCTAACGAAATGGGCAGAAGCAAGAGCTACGAGAAAGAATGACGCTAGAACAACTGCCAAGTTCCTATGGGAGCAGGTAATCTCACAATTTGGCTGCCCCATCGAATTGGTTAGCGATCAGGGGACACACTTCATTAATGAAGTGATTGCGCATCTTCTATCCACCTTTCTAATTATCCATTGGAAATCCTTGCCATACTACCCTTAGGAAAACGGGCTGGCGGAATCCACAAATAAAAATCTAGTAAATGTTATGACCAAGGTAGTCTTTGCTTCGTGCAGTGACTAGGATAACAAGTTGATGGCACCCTTACGGGCTTACCGCACAACCTATAAAATGGTTGTAGGGGCCACACGCCTTTTAGATTGACCTATGGAATCGAAGAAATTCTACGTGTAGTTCATTCCAAGCTTGAGGATCACACTTCACAAACGATGGGAAGGGAAGGAGGCATAGTTGGAACATCTAGTTAAACTCAAACACCTCTTGGAAACTTGACTTCTAGCTACCCATGCACTGATATGCAAGAAAGCATGATACAAAAGCTGGTTTAACAAGCATGTCAAGCAACACAACTTTGAACATGGAGACTCAGTGCTCTTGTACTCTGTTAAGGGGCATAAACAAAAAATGAAGTTTAAAGGTCTAGGGCCTTTCAAGGTTCGTGCCATTAGCCGAACTAGTAATGTCGAACTCGAGACTCTGGAAGGTGAGGGCATAGGGTTCTTCAATGGCAGTCGAAGTACTACCCTCCCACGCATCCTCTACATGATCCACCAATGTTACAACCCCCTATCAACGTACGAGTATCCACAATCACGGAGATTGATGATGAAAATGAGGAAGCCGTAGAATGTGCTTACCTCTGCATCACGGTCATTGCCAAGCAAACATGCACTTTCAACGCCTTCATTGATGAGGGAGCAAACTTCAATGTCTTAACCCATGATCATTGGACCCACATTGGCAAACCACAATTATAGCCCACTACCACCAAACTAAGCCCATATGGGGGCCATATCATATGCACTCCTAGGGAAGTGTAGAGCTGCAGTTTTTATCAAGTTTGAGAGCATACCAATGATATTTTATGTGTTGTTAACCACTAAGGACGCAGGCACAGAGTCGCTGCTAGGTCGAACCTTTAAAAAGAAAGCTCACTACAATGTTGATTATGAGTCACAACATATCCATCTAACCATTGGCAATGTCCGCATAGTAGTAGCTTTCAGCAAGGGCTGTGCAACTCCTACGAGATCCACAAAGCCACCGGTAGAGACACCTGCAACCACAAGTCTAAGGATGGGGGTTGTGACTTGTTACAACCCGCCAAGCCTTTATGCCAGTAACTTGCTAAGGCCAAAGCCAATGCCCATGAACCCTAGTTCAAATGGGTACCTAAACATCAAAGCCTGCCACCAAGGAGAAATTGGCCACGCCTTTGCAAGGCTAAGAACACAACCTCAAAACCTAAGAGGCTAAGACAAAGCTACAGACAGCAACATACAGTCAAGCTACGATGGGTTTCTAAGACCCTATTGCAAGTGCAAGGCTATTATGAGGATAATGCATGGATCTGGATTCCAAAGGCTAAAATAGCCAAAGACACTAATCAAATGCCATCCTCACACTTAACCATACCCAACCATATGTGTTAAGGCCTAAAGTCATATAAGCCTTAAGACACAAAGCCCATAGACTCACAACTGATTATGCCCATGAAGACCAACCAAGTCTATCAGCCCAAATCTCAATCTGCTACTCCCAAACTAGTACCATGTAACTCTACCAAGACTTAGGAAGCAGCATTCACAAGTAGCTGTGCCCCATTAGCAGTCCACGGTCCCAGCTCATTGTGCAAGGGACCCAACTGCAATCTCAAGAATTACCGTTGCCAAACTCTCTAGTTCTGTCAAACCCCAACCACCCACAGGCCTTAGATCCTCCTATGAGTGGAAATCATTCTTGACACTGGTCGTAGATCTAGCCGAAGACATAGGGAATGATGTGATTTCTTGCCTTAGATGCTTAGATGCCACATTCATGTCATTGGCTCTGAGCTATGACTACTTGGACTTGGACCTATTGCAAGAGCCTTTAGCAACTGAAGTTCGTACGATGCCTTATTCATGGGATACATTCAAATTTGCATTTGTCAACACACCCCACTCAACTATAGAGTTGCTTAGCACTGAGATATCTAGAGAGCAAGCCATCAAACAGCATCTCATTACGTCATATGATAAGCAAGCTACTTCTTCTATCATTGACTAAGAAATCGAGGAGTTGAAATAACTTGCTGAAACAGAATCCCCATTCTTACGGAACTGGTATGCTCTTCGATTGCAATGGGAACTCAAAGGATGCCAAATAATAACCAACACTGAGTAGCGACACGCAATCAAGACATTGAAGTATGACCCAACTTATGTCGTTCCAACCTCATATAGCGTGTTAACAACTATTTGTGGCCGACCCATGGAAGAGCACATCAAAGGACACCCTTACCTTGATCACCTCCTGACTGAGGAAGAGTTATATATTGCTAGCCGTGTCGATTCCTGCGACTTCTTAAAGGATGTCCTTACTTACATCATACACATAGGCAAGCCCCTTTGATCTAGACTGCGAAGCTTAGCTAGAGTACAATCCAAATTTCTATGCTTGGCTCATGCGAAGGTAAACACTCGACCCATACGTTGAATGCCCTTGGCCCACTAACCTTCAATCCTAGGAAGAATTCTTCTCAAATCCGGAAGGGGAGGGGGTAATGTGAGTCAAATCAAAATCAAGCAAACACATAAACACATAAGAAAAAACACACCATCGTGAAAACCTCAATCTACACTTAAACACAGAAAGGAGGGGTAAGGTGAGCCAAATCAAAATCAATCAAAATCAAGCAAACGCATAAACACATAAGAAAAAACACACCGCCGTGAAAACTTTAGTCTACACTTAAATGCAAAAAGGAAAGAAACATGTTAACTTGTGATTGAGGAAACATTTTACAAAAAATTTGAAATAAAGGGTGAAAAGTCTGAAAGGAAAGTTTATTTTGGAGCTTAATGTTTTCATTCAACAAACGTGAAGTCTTTCTTTTTAGCAAATAATTGTTTTGAAAGCACTAATGGGAACCATGGTTCATGACAGAAATGAAAGATGTCGTAGCAACATTGTGCTCACCGACATCCTTTCACGGAGGAGGAGAGGACGTAGTACAACATGAGCTTAGAAATCCATGCTTATAATCAGCTAAAATTCTGTAATATCCACAACCTCGAGGAGGTGGTAGCCAAGAAGGAGGCTGCAAGGAGAGTGGTGGAACAATGTAACTTCTCAAAGTATTTAGAGAATTTTGCGCATGAGCCTGACCACACAAAGTGTGTGGAATTTCTAAGAACATACAACCTCGATCAAGAATGTGGAACGGTGACTATGGGAAGAGGGGATAATGCTAAATAGGTGTAGGTGTCATTGAACCAGGTCTTGGTGAAGAAGGCACTATGGTTGGAACCTAAGGTGGAAAAGAAACATAAGAGAGATGTGTAGGTGCCATTGAACCAGGTCTTGGTGGAGAAGGCACTGGGGTTGGAACCTAAGGTGGAGAAGAAACATAAGAGAGATGTGTATGGTATACTAAAGATGAAGAGGAAGGATATTTTGACAAACAACTGCATTAGCATATAGGATATCCTTGATGCTGTGGCTCGCATGCAGGAAAAATTGGTGCAATCACTCTTGTCCAACCAGTGATATAGCTCTGTCATGCACCAAATCAGTGTGCCTGTGCTAGAGAATGTGGCAGCCCACACCTTGGATGAGGTAGACTGAAATGGCTATGTGTGCAAGACTATAGACAAAGCAGCCAAAGCACTAGCCCTAGGCAATAGACTGCCAACAAGTGGAGAGTCCCCAGCCTCTAAAAGTATTGAGAGAAAGAAACCTTCCTCAAAAACCTCTTTCATCGGATATGGAAGTGTGCTAACAGCCATCATCCAGGAGGTTGTAAAAGAAGCTCAACAAGGAGAAGAAGGATAGGATGAAACTCTAGATAGGTTGTCGATCCACCATGAGAAAGAGCCATTGAGCAATAGGACAGAAACTGAGACAGAGAAGGAGGATTAGGAGGCTCAATCCAAAATAAAAAAAGAAAAAAGAAGGCCACTAAAAAGACAGCTCAGAAGAAGAAACATGATGAGGACAAGAAGAAGGAAAAAGAAGATCTAGAGAGAGCCAAAAGGGAATCCCTAAAAGAGGCTGAAGAGAGAAAGAAGAAAGAGAAGGAAGAAGATGAAAAGCTGGCAGAAGAATCAAGGAAAATAGAGGAAGAGAGAGAGAGAAGAGTTGTGAAAAGTAGGTGGAGTTGAGGAGAAAGGAGGAGGAAGACATGGCCGAAGCACCTCGCAGGTCCATAGAACAGCCAAGCCACCTCGATGACGTAGGGGCTTTAAGTTCGCCCAGGGATGAGGGACCTGGCTTGAGCACTCATGTACCCGAAGTCATACTGCTTATGGTCATCGAAGGCAAGGGCAAGGCTTCCATCCATCCTCCTATCCTGCCCCTCTTGGTGCCCACAGCGAAGAAACCACTCTCATTCCAAGCATCCCAACTAGCACCGATGTAAACAATTTTGTGGCATTGATACAGTACTTCATTAATAAGGAACTAGTCCAAGGAAAGAGTGTGGAGACTACTACCATTGAGCAGAAAAGATCAGCCAGAGATGCCAAGTCTAGGCAGTATCCAAAACACCAAAAGGTGGAAGCTTCGACCACTCCAATCCCTACTACTATGATGGCACTAGCAAATTATGATGAATATGTTGCTGAACTACTCTCTCAACTAGAGAAGGAAAAGGAGGAAAGAAAGATAGTGGTGACCAAGTTGAAAGTAAAAAAGGAGTCGGTGGCAACCTTCCAGCTTGAAAAGATGAGGCAAATAGCTATGCAACAAAATGAGATCTTTGATCTAAAACATGAACTAAAGGCCAAAGATGACAAGGAGGAAAGCTGGCGGCAATAGCTCAAAGATGAAAATCAAGGGCTAATGAAAATGTAGAGAGAATATAAAATTTTGATCAAGCAACATGAGGATTTGATAGCAAAAAAAGATCGGATCAAATGATGCATGGAAGAGTTTGCCACAAGGGAAGAAGAAAGGAAGCAAGAAGAGGAGCAACACCACAGAGAGATGGAAAGCATGACCAAAAAGTTGAGCCTTGAAAGAAAAGAGCAAGAGAGAATGAGTAGGGAATTAGAAGACCAGGAGTAGAGACTCATGGCCCTAGTACAAAGATAAGGAGAAAGTATGGAGGAGATGAAAAAGAGAGCCGAAGAGTGGTCAGGCCAAAATGAACGAAGAGTGAAGACCTTGGCGCGTCGCCTAGCTCTTGTGGAAAAAGAGAAAGTCCTAGAAAAAAGCAGAGTAGAGGTAGCCCATGTGGGCTTCAATACTCAATAATGAGCTTTTCTGAATACTTTGATGGATGCCACTCACACGGAGGAGGGGGAATCCCTTGAGGTGGTAAAGAAAAAGTAGAGCATAGCACGTAGAGCTCTGCAAGCAAGGCTATACATGCCACCACAACCCATTGCAGTTGGGTTGATCCTTAATGCACAATGCAAGTACCTGTTGTTGGCCAGCCTTACCCCCTAGAAGATTGATGCATAGGGGTTTGTAGAGGAGGTACAGCAAGAGGATTGCCAAAGGGGTGAAGCTGAACTACAATTTGACATGGGTATAAGAAGAAGTGATCCCACAACCCCCTTCACCCCACTCTGAAGAACAACATCAGTCAATAGACACATCCGCGGAAAGAAAAACCGCCCTGAGGGAAAAGAGAAAGAAAATGGTGGAAGAAGCTAGATAGAGATTGAGGGCCAAACCTATGGCACAGTCGTCCGCACCTCGTCCACCATGCCCAGGTGACCTGCCAACCAACTTCCATGCAGAACTCGTAGTCTGGGAGAGATAAGAAAAAGAGAAACAACCTTTTAACTTCAGCTTCCTCCTCCCCAATGGCCTACGCAGAGTCCTTCCCCTTAAAGTAGTGGAAGAGGTGATTGGCGTTGGAAGCTGACTAGGCCGACAATGGCTGGAAGAAAGAGAGAAGAATCCCACCCTCTAGGGCACCGAGGATGCAGAGTATTGCAAAATAAAGTTTTCGAAGTGCCTCGGTCTGTGCCTGGATATGAGTGCTAGCCACTATGGGGGAGATGCATTTGCAACGACAATGTGTTCTCCTAGATGGCTTTTTGTAATACCCTCCCCTATGAGAGAAATAACCCCACCTTCATGGCGTATCCTTGTAGGGTAGGAGGCCATCATGTAGAGTGGCATTGATAGTGGGATCCTACTCTTCGGTGGCCAACAACTGATATGAAATGACTTTTTAGGACTCACTAGATTCCCTAGCAGCTTGCTTATAATCCTCCTCTTCATATGAGAATAGCATATTGATGGTGGTTACCACATGCATCCGATCCTGCTCATCCTTGAGGCAAGGGATATACTTTGTTAGTGGCCATAGGAATTGCTGACTTGTGAGTCTCCTTTCAACATAGCGGAGATGGCATCTAGGTTGACCAAAGTGGTCTTCCAAGTATCCATCTCAACTCTCACAATTTTTAATCTATTTTCTAAGAACATTTGACCGTTGTCCTAATCTTCTATCACTCATGCATTTTGCATCCAAGGCCGGCCTAGTAGGATGTCATAGTCGACTCCCTTCATGACTATGAAGTTCACTAAGAACTAGACTCTTGTTATCTTCGAGATCTAGTCTTTTAGCACTCCAAATGGTTTGACCTTCATTCTATTAGCTAGCTTGACATTAAACCTTGGGGTCTCCATAGGTGGGTTACCTCAAGCCTACAGGATTGCATGGCTGAGCACACTAATTCTAGCTCCCATATCTACAATTCCCTTTCTTGTAGCATCTCCTAATATGTTGATAAGAAAGATTGTGTGCATCTTTATGCTTTCCAAAAGGCATTTACGTCCAAAGACTTAAGCACTGAGTTCAAGTTTAAGATTGATATGTGTGTTACTGCATCGTGGTCAAGCAAGTTGGTCACTCCAAGCTCACCATGTCATTCTATCCACTGCTTCAACCCTTGCCATAGCATTAGGTTCTGTCTAAGAAGCCCTCCCAAAGGTAGGGTCATAGGGGTTGGTATCAATGTCATGAGAAAGTTGCCAAGTGTTTACTTTTTGTTAGGCTCTACACTCTTTTGCCAATTATTTTGGGCAGTTTTCCCACTTGTGGTATCTAAGCTCTATCTATGCGGTGTTACATGGGGTGTGGATGCATCTCTGGATTTGAACTGAGTAGGCGAGACCACTTGCTCACACTAGAGAGCTCATCGATCTTATCTTTGACAATGGATTCCACATGATTTAGGTACACTTGGGCTTCTCTCACCAGTCCTTGACCTTATCCACTACTTCCAATTGGTGCCTCAGGTCGGGATATTTTCCAGCCTTGGCATTTTCATTTTCTGTTGTTTTAGGAGTAGATGTCTCTGCTTTTGTATCCATGACTTGCTTCCCCTTTGGTAACATGGTGACACTCTCTGTCTTAAGCGTAATTTTCATCTTAGCCCTCTTTTTCCTTCTTCTCTGACTTTTCTTCCCTATTGAAGCTGCATTGAGGTTGTTACGTCTAGGCAATGAAATACCAGCCTGCTTTTCCTATGCTCAAGTCATGACATTCAATGGAATTGGTGTAGCTTTACCATTAAGTATTTCAACTCTAAACGATCCCAATGGTATGGATAGCATAATAGCCAAACTAGTGAAATATTTCCACCTAGAGCCCTTGACATAAAAGTGTGTGATCCCACACTCAGGGCATCTGAGGTCGTGGCCTTCTCTTGATTGGCTTGCTCCCTTTTGGGCATCGTGATGAGATGTGTCCTAGGTTTTCCTAGTTGTTTTGTCCTCCTATACCTCTACCTCTTTCCTTGCCCAGTACCATCACTAACACTGGTTTGAAATCCATCAAGATGGGATTTCCCTCTTCATCATATAAGACGTAAGGGTTTATGTATGCTTTGTCCTTGTTTGGCTCCTCTATGTAATGTATTTGAGTATCGGTAGTTGGTGGATGGGTCACAATGGGTCCAGGTGGTCCAAGTAGTCGGAAATGCAGTACATCATGGCAAAGTCTACCCCAATTGGCACAAGGTTTGGATTTGGGATCCATGTACTCAGCCTAAATATGGTTTTCTCTGCAACACACACACTGCATGTGAGGTCTTGCAGGCCTTCTCATCATCTCTTGAAGCCTAGTCAACTCTAGCTTCATGTCTACTAACTAGCTCCTAGTCGACACTCTTTTCCTTGTCTTGAGTGCTCTAGTTAGATCTTTCACCAATGGTCGTATCCCTTTCTGAGGTTCTAGTAGAGACAGTGTTGCCTCATGTTGTGGGTCTAGAGCTCCTCTCCTTGAGTAGATCATCCACTCATATGGCTTCTTCGAAGACCCTAGTGCTAGCACATCCCTTTTCAAGGTTGAGTTGCCCACCAAGGCCTTTTAAATCTTTTCACTTTGAATTCTACTTATGAACACAATGGAGACCACTCATTCATTAGGTTGCTCTGCAGCTGGGATTCTCTTAAAGAGACTCCGCACGTGGTTGATGTAGTCTCAGATATCCTCCTTGTCCTTTTGATTGATGTTCATCAACCTGATGAAGAGTTTGTCAGAGTAACCTGCCTTAGAGAATCTCTTGATGAAGAGACTCTTGAGGTTATTAAAGGCATTGCATTCATTGTCTAGACTAGTGTACCACGTCCACCGCCCTTTGTCTCCTAGGCAAAGTTCAAAAGCTTGTGCATATTGAGCAAGGTTTGTGAGGCCGTTAGCATTGCATTCTTGCTCAAACTTCTCCACAAATCTATATGGGTCATTGTCAATTGATACTTGTTGAGTTGCATAGCAACCACAAGTATCTTGTTTTGGCTCCTAGAATTCACGGTGATTCCTAGTCCTACTAGCAACGAAGTTGCAAGGGCTCCTCTGCTTTGTTATGTAGCTGTGTTGTCTAAGAGTCACTTGGTGAGAAGCTCACTCAGTGTAAATTCAGCTTCTAGTGCTCTCTCTCCCTCTCCCTCTCTCTCTCTCTCTCAGTATTTGGTCCAATCCTATTTGGATTTTGATGAGTGCTAAAACATGTTAGATCTAACACATTTCTATGTCTTGCCTTAGCTTTTGAGTTTATTGCTCTTGGTGATACGCAATTATGCTTACTTTCCTTGCCAAACTTCTCTCCTCCTTTAGAATGGCTATGATGTCCTCCATTGGTCTACCATGATGCTCCATTTTGGTTTGTGGGTCATATCGGGCCATTAGTTGTTGCTGGATGTCGACTAGGAATTTTGCCAAGTGGAGCTTGTTATTTTCTGGGTTGGTGTTGGAACCTGACATGTTGCTGATTTCTTAGGCAATTAGGGTGTCAATAAGATTGATTAAGTCATCGGGTAGAGTTGCGTCTCTAATCGTGCCTAACACTGTTGCTCCTTGAGTAGATTGACAGTTCAAGTCTCTCAATATTCCATAATTGGTGTCTTTGTTCACTATTTGATGCCTAGGTATCTCCTCCTACTAGTGGGTTTGCTCAACTTATCTTATATTGTTGAATTCCTTGTTATTCAAAATAGTCCTCAATGTTACGTGCAATTAGATGCTAGTGGGGTGCTCCTCAATGTGTGATGTGAGAAATCATGATTTTAGCTTTTCTGGTGCACTCCAAGTGTTTGTGTGACAAAATATGTAATTTCAATCACAATCAATGCAAATCACACTTCCTTTAATCAATTTTGGCTAGTGCTAGCTCTTTCGTACAAGTGGTAGGTTGCTCACAATGGTCCACTCTAGATCCCTGCTATATGTGTGAAGCATGGTTTGAAGGATAGTGGGTTCAGGTTGTTTGTCCAGATCTCTGTTGGGGTATGGTTATAGTGACCACAATTGCTCCTAGACTAATGGGTCTCAACTCTTGAGTCAATCGGCTCTATTTCCCCTTTCACTCACATGGGGATCTATTGGGGTGTCCTACAGCTAGGGCTTGGCTCCTACAAGGTCTAGTGAGATCAGAGTTTGTTAGAATTTGATGTTTGGTTTTCTCATCCGATTTGTAGGTTTTTCGTTCGATTCTTAGAATCGGATGTCCGATTCTAGTCCAAGTCTGTTACTACTGCCTTGCAAACAACCTATCCAGCTCCCTCTCTGTCTCAACTTTGAATGTAGAAATGAGCTCCCCTTTGCTCTCTTTGTCTCTTAAATCCCTTGTTCTTTAGTCTTCCACTCACCTTCTTCTCTCTTTCCTCTCTCAACACATTGAAGCCCCTTTTTCTTCCTGTTTTTATCTGTTTATAGCAATAATACTACTGTTTGTTTCTCTATTTTTCTTGTTTTTTTCTTACCTAAATGCATCCAAATCACAAGCAATTGCTTACATTAATCCCACCTATTTACCTAAATCCAAAAAACTAGAAAAATTTACTTGCAAAGGAGATTGAATACCTCTTCAACTCCCTCACTTTCTACCTATCTCAAGCACACTAGTTAAGGGAAAATCCTACTTCAATGCTCAATTTAGAGTGTGCAAGCACTCAAAGCTTGAATCTGTTGTTTGGTCTCAGAAATGAAAAAAATTTGGGAGCTTCTCACTCAATCGCCAAGACCCATGGATTGCTTATTGCTTCAAGGATTTCAAGCCAAGTGCAATGGCTACCTCTCACATAGCTATATGCGCTCTCACATCTAGGAGTATAGTGAGGTTAACTCCATGCTCGATCGAGTTGCCTACTACCTCAATCACTTCAGTAGCTCCACGATCCAAGGTGCAAGCTCAAGCAAGCTTGATCCTCAAGCTCCAAGATCCATACTCCATTGCAGTGCGTGAGACAAGAGAAGAGAAGAGAAGAAGAAGAAGAGAGGAGAAGATGGAGAGCATCTCCACCACGGTCCCTCACCCTCACACATTCACTCCCTCACTCCCTCACACTCCCTATCTCAAGCACAAGCTCAAGCAAGCAAGAACAATAAGAAGAAGAGAGCTAGTTTTGGTCACACACAAGAATGAACTTCTTTATTCATTTTTTTCCTTTTATACAAAACCCGAATCTCCTTTTAACACCCATCCCTTTTTTTACATGCATGGCCATTTTAGCCTAGGTCCTCTTTTCCTATTCCCTTCTTATTTGCATTGTGCCTTCACCCATGCTTGTCTATATTTACAAATTGCACATGAGGAAGCCTGATGCTCTTTTACAAGAATTTAGAATGCGCTTTTATATTTAAAATGTGCCTTTTCTCTTTTGCACTTTCCCTGAACTTTTGAGGTTATCCTTGCACTTTTGGACTTTTTTCCTCCTACTTCTTCAGCCCAGCCGCCTTTTTCCACTTTTTCTTGCATCTTTTAAAGTTTTTTTCTTTCTTTGCACTGGGGTTAACATTCTCGTTATCCATCTTCTCCTCTATCATTGGTGCACTCAATGAGAAAATTGGTAGTGGAAGAGTAATGGGAGTGGACTATGGGAACATTACTCAGATTGTGAGGCCATTGTCAAGCCTTTGAGAGCATATGGAGTAGAAGGTTAGCCTACTTCAAACTTTCAATTACTTTATTTCTTACTTACTTGGGAGAGAAAAGGGAGAGTGGATGGCTACAAGAATCAAGTGTGAGTCAACTATGTGAGAGGCAAGTAAGTTTAAGAGAATCAAAGTTCTTGGAATAATAAGAGTTAGGAGTTTTGTCCAAGTCCCGCATGTTTGTTGAGATGGCAAGCTCAACATATATGGACATTCATGATGAACTATTTGGCTAGATAGACCCGTCGGTCTATATTTAGCACATCGGTGGTCATTATAACTCTTACATGGCCATTGACTTAACACTTATTATATTTGGTGTGTTGCACCTATGTGTAGCTAGCATAGTTATAGAGCCACTTGATTAGGATAGTTAGTTATGCATTGTCTAACTTAGTAGACTACTTTCCTTTATGTTTTATCTTATATGTAATTTGTGTACATTATATTGTGTATGAAAGAAGAAGAAGAAATCAACAAGAAAATGATTTTTCCTCCATCTCTCTTCTTGTGTTCTTGAGTGATCTTCCTCTTATGTGTATGGTATGTATTTGGCACAATATCTCAAGCAATTCTCCCCACCATGCAATTTATGACAATGTTCTATGTGTAGATTGAGAAGTGGTATAGAAATTTTTAACATGGAATTTGTGTGAGTCTTACCAATCAATTTATGTATGTATTGATGTATATGGTGTTGATATAAAAGGGGCTAAGATTCTAAAATATACGTTGATCTTTATCAACCCCTTTCATGTGAAGTTGTAACTACCAACCTCATGTTGAATGCTGAAATGACTAGGTTTTTTGGTTGATTTTTTATTGTTTTTGAGGTCTGAATGGTTGAATTTTGAATGATGATTGGTGTTTTGGAAGTATTTGAGAGTGTTTTGGATGAGGTTGATTATGTTTTGGAAGGTCATGATGATTTTTCAGTAAAGATATGAGGCTCTGTGATGTTCTAATAGGTTCTATTGAGGTCCTATTTAGTTCTGATAGCTTTTGTTTTGTTCTGATTTTCTTTTGCATGAAGCATGGAGTAATGATTGATGGAGGTTGAGGTTGTTTGAAATCTCATTGAATGGTTTTTGATAGTTTGGAATGGTTTTAGTATGAATTATGTGGTTCTGATGTTTTCTGTTGACCCTCTGTAATCCTCTAATGAGCTTCTGTAGATCCTCTGTTTCTGTTCTATTCTATTTTGTATGCCTCTGTAAGTGTTCTGTAATGTATATGTGACTTTGGAAAAGTTTTCTAGCCTTGGAAAGAGGTGAATATAAGTTCAAAAGAGCTCAAGGAAAAGGAAGAAGCAGCTCTGCTAAAGACTCAAGAGAAGACTAGAGTGAAGTGATAGTGATGAGCTATGAAGAGTCGTTATAGTGGCTCTGGTGACCTTTCATATTAGACACACCTTTTGGAAGGGGCATCCCCGACCAACAAAGAATTATTATGAGTGATTATTGAGTATTTTAGTGAGGAGATGATGTACTATTTATTGATTGATTGAGAGAGAGAGAGAGAGAGAGAGAGAGAGAGAGAGAGAGAGAGTCAGAGATAGCCAATTCTATGCAAAACAATGTATCTACATATGAAAGATTGTGAGAAAGAACTATGAAGACAATGAAGATAAATACTATGTGTGATTTTATTTCCATTAAAAGTGGTTTTTATTTTGTGTTCTCTTTGTTGATTGATAAATTCTATGAAGAATATGAAGAGAATGATCAATTTTGTTGAAGTTAAAGCCGTGGGAGAATTGTTTCTATGAAGCTATGTAAAGATTTCGTGTTCATGGTGTTGTTTTCTTTGTTGTGATCATGTAAAAGATGAAAAAGATGGTTGTTGATGATAAAATATAGATTTTCTTACAATAGAAAACCATTTTCCTTGGTGTCTCTCTTGGGGCCCCATGTTTTTGGTGCGCAATTGGGGAATCTGGCCATCAACAAGCATAAGAAGAGGTTGAAAATGAAGGAAATGGCATTGCCAAGAAAAAAAGAATTCAATGGTAGATCAGCCCATGTTTGATGTGAATGCAGGTCACTCTTATGTGGATGGTGAATCCAGTGGCTCAGAACAGAGCATTGATGATGAGTTGGGTATTCCTTCTATTGTTACACATGGAGTAAGGAAGACCAGGGATGTCTCGAGAGCACCTGGGAGTGAACCTACTTTGCGCAGGTCTACTAGAGTTAGGTATCCTGTGGATAGGCTGAAATATGATGGATTTACAGCCATTCACTATGCATATATGGTCAAAGTGATACAAGAACCAGAACCCACTTCTTTTGAGCAAGCCATGGGAAAAGAAAAATGGGAGAAAGCCATGGATGAAGAAATGGATGCCTTGGAAGCAAATGCTACATGGGAATTGGTACCTTTGCCTAAAGGTAAGAATGCAATTAGCTGTAAGTGGGTTTATAAGGTGAAGCACAATGCAGATGGTTTTGTGAATAGATACAAGGCAAGATTAGTAGTCAAGGGGTATGCACAAACATATGGCATTGATTATGAAGAAACATTCAGTCCGGTTGCAAGGATGGCAACTGTAGGTCCTACTATTGAGCATCCATGAACAAATTCCAACTCTTTTTTTTCTTGTTTTCGTGAACCTCCACTTACCACAACTCCTGAAGCTTCTTCACGATCTCCCACTTGATGATGTTTGGAAACTTCTCAATGAATGCCAAATCTTCCATGGATGGTCATTCTCTATGTTTCTACTCTTCAATTTGTTCCCAAACAATTTGCCACCAAGATGCATGTCTCTGTTGCTTCAATTGAAAGAGGAAATAGTCGACCACTTAGAGCTTGCATCATTATGGTAATATGAATCTCCAATTCTTTAGTGGTAGAAGGAACTTTGCAAGTGCACTAACAATCTCCTATTTGTCCAATTAGCAACCCACTGGAAGTTGGTAGACAAAGTGTTTTTCACAACATACACTGTTGAAACCATTAGAAGTTGGTATTACTATGATGATGGCACAACAACGATCCTCAGAATAATGAGTTTTGATACCTTCAGAATGGAATATCTCCCCCTCTATAGCAGTTTGAAAGTTGAATTCAAAGACGTAAAAAAGAAGGAAGTAGAAGAAATGTTGGCCAGAGAGTCCCATAGAGACTAAATCCCCCTTTGATTTTTTTCTATTGAGTACAGACCCAACTAGTTGGAGCCAACCCCTTGATGAATGACACAATTAAGAGGCAAGTAATAGAATCGAGTCCAGAGGTATGCGAGAAGAGAGAAGGAAAAAATCAAGGCCGAGAATGAGCTTGCAGTAGAAGCTTCATTTGACGCCCTAAAATCACTTTTTATAGGAGTTCCCATGGCAACTCAAGGTCCCCTTTCCTAGTCAAATCTATCTTGGAAATATTTATGACATGCCAACAAATGTAGTCCCATTGTCCATTTTTAAGGGAGAGCACAATGAAGATCCTGATCTTCATGTAGCAGAGTTTATGTAGCATGTGTGGCTAACAATGCCAGAACTCTCGAGCATTAGTTAGCAATATTCCTCGGCACTTTCAAAGGCGCGGCATTTCAGTGGTATGAGAAACAAGTAGTAGGAACTTTTGGCACATGGGACGCAAGTTGACCTTCCTCACTAAAGTTGGGTGTAAAGGTTTTGAAGAGCGGATGTGAGAGGAGTTCATGAACCTAAGTCAATCCTCTAGAGAAAGAGTAGAAGCTTATGTCTCGCGAATGGAATCTATCCTGAAGAGATGGACCAACCATCATTTAGATGAAGGCTTCCAAAAAGGAGTTTTCCTCAGAGGCCTACAACCAAAAGTTTGCAAGTTTGTGGAATTGAGAAGACCAGTCAATCTACAAGCTATAGTCGAAGGTGCAATACTATATGATGAAGGTTGGAAATGACCTCAAGAAGAGGATTCTTACCTCCTCCCATACCAAGGATGGTATACCCACCAAATGAAGTCCCAGGGATAGTTTTCTACCCCTACTCCCAGATGCAAATACTGTCATAGTACAGTGCACCTAATCCACAGTGGCTGCAAATAACATTACCTTAAATGATGGTTCAACCACAACAACAATGGCTCCAAATAGTTTCTCAAATGGCAACTCAACAATAGTGGAATCCTATCCACTTGAAACAATAACCCCAAGTTTCAATAGGAGCTTTGAATTAGAACCATAATAGAGGCCCTCTGGATCAACCCAACCAGTGTATGCAGTAATCATAGAAGCTTCCCAAAACCCTACTACAAGTACTCTAGGAGGTGAAAATCTGAAGGACTACCTGTCCAATTCAGTCGCAAGTATCAAGAAAGAGCTTATGGATGTGATTACAGAACAACTAGATATGCTAAGGGTGAATACTGCCAATATATCGACTCATGTAGGGAGTGGTAGAGATGTGATGTATTCTAATGCATGGTGAGGAAAGTGCCATCAAGCGGGACATTTAGCCATTGAATGTACTCAAAAACCAACCATTTCTAGAGCTTTCTATTCATACTGTTTGACGAAGAACCATACAGAAGATAGCTACTCTCTGAAAGAGATGCATGAACAAAGTAAGAAAGATGAAGACACAATATTCAACTTGTTGGGATCCAAAATAACAACACAAGATATTGGACCAAAGCCTAGGGAGTTCGGTCCTAATTTTGGTCCAAGGAGATTTTCCTTTGAGTTACAAAGGACGACAGTCTGCGGCGGTCAGAGATCAGAGGCGGAGTGTTACAGATGTGGAGAAAAGAGTCATATCTCACCGAATTGTCCAAACCCTAGAAGGTTCATGGATTACAAGCCTTTATGCAATCGATGCAAAGGAGAAGGCCACACTACAAAAGACCATCCAAGTCTAGCTCTGTGAAAGCTACTTCTGATACCCAACAGATGACTCAAGAACTTGCTTCCAATTTGGTGGAATTAGAAGTTGTTGTAATAACACGTACAAAGAAGGGAGAATCCATAGTCCCAAAAGAGAACATTCTCTCTACCAAGATTGTGAAGTTCAACCCTCCTAGGGAAAAATAGATCAATGTACTACAGAACAATGTAGTATCAAGCACTGCAAAGCCACAAAGAGCTATAGAGACCGTTGTAGAGGAAAGACCAGAGGCTTAGGAGATAGAGGATGCTGAACTACCTCCTCATGAAGAAGAAGCACAGATGTTGTTGCTCCTAGGAGAAAAAGGGAAGATAAAAGTGAGTGTAGACCCATTCCCCAGCCAATTGGAAAAGCTTGTGGATCCTATCAAAGATTATGATTTGGTCAAGGACCTAGACACTTTTAAACCTAACCTAACATTTTGACAATTGCTGATGTTATCTCCTAGTTGTCGAAAGAAATTCAAAAGCATTCCAACAAGAAGAAGAGGCCTAAGAATTGCTCCCTCCATGGCAACCAAGTCCAGCAGAACCTCAGAACCTATGAAGGAAGTAGATGTGGCTAATGCCTTGTTGGATCCTAGAACCCCAGAGATTGGCGTATGGATTGAAGGATGCTTCATAGTAGACACACTGATTGATGGAGGCTCATCAGTAAACATAATGATGGATGTGACAATAAAGAATTTAGGCTTGCAAGGAATGCAGCCTGCACAGTGGCTTGTCAGATTGGCAGACCAAAGCAGAGTCAAACCGTTGGGCATTATTCCATTACATAAAGACAACCCTCACGGGAAGGGATTATTGGCTGACATATCTGGTGGTCAAACCAAATTCCTATGGGATCTCATACCCTCTTCTATTGGGAAGACCTTGGCTTTTTTAAGCAAGAGCAAGGAAGGATTGGTTCAAATGAACCTTAACCCTAGGTAGAGGACCCAACAAAGTAGTGTTGAAGTTGTATGGATTGCAAAAAGTAAATGGATCCACATCCATCAAAGTAGTAATAGACTCCTCCAATGAAGTAACAGATGGTACATCAGGAGACAAAGAGACATCAAATAGATTTTTCCTAAGAAAATAGAGGCACACTCCCTAATAGTGGGCACTGTAAGACAACTACCAAAAGAAGAAAAGTCTTTGTCAATGGGTGAATACCTCTTGTCTAAACTTGGATTAACTTCTGAAATCACTTCTAACAGCAAGATAGAAGCATGGATATAGTGTTCTCCCTGGTACATGGCAATCATAGAGATAGAGCTAGAGATAGAGACAGGAGTAGAAGCAAAGGACATAATAGAAATATTGTTCTTCTCTTACAAAGCCCCCAAAGAGGTAGAAAAAAAACTAAAGAGGACGAAGGTGATAATGCAGAAAAAGATTATGAAAGTGATATAGAAGTGTCTATCCTACTCACAGAAGGCAAAGATGAGGAAGAAGTTCCTGAAACCTTAGAAGCAGAAGATCCCTTTCGATTCAATAGAATGATTATGATACCCTTTGAACTGATTAATGAGTCACGTCATAAGCAAAGCCTCTATAAGAAATGGATTACAAAGAATAGGCCTTCCTTTAGCAGTGGCTCTTGTCTCCCAAAGTTACCCTTCCTCAGAGAAGATGATGATGATGCACCTTGCCAGCAACCCTCAGTTCCAGCAGCCCAAACAAAACACAGAAGGTTCCTGTTATGTGACGTTCTTGGATGTATCCTCAGAAGAAGAACCCTTAAGCCAAGGAGTAACTCATCCCCAACCCAAAGTTGAAACCTCAATGATACCCTTTCAGCCTCCCAAAGAGCGAGCTAAGCCTCCATTAAGAGAGGACACTAATGCATCATCTGAAGACAAGACCACTCCCTTGAAAGAGTTGCAGATCTCTATCCAAAAGCAATCTATGGAACATTTATCCATGAAGTGGAAGGTGAAAAGAAATTGACATTCGTGGATGCTGACGGTACTGAAGGTCACCTGAAGGTGGGTTTGAATATTCCAGAAGAAGAACTACTGGTCTCGCAAGACCCACTAAAGGAGAACTTAGACATGTTTGCATGGTTGTACAAAGATCTAAAGGGGATTGATCCCACAATATGCCAACACCACATCGACCTAGAGCCTGATGCCAAACTTGTTAGGCAAAGACAGAGGTGCATGAATCCAAATTATTCTGCCCTAGTGAAGGCCGAATTACTAAAGCTCCTTGAAGCTGATTTCATTTATCCAGTGGATAACAGTGAATGGGTTTCGCCCATTGTGGTAATACCCAAGAAGAAAAAGAAACTTTGAATATGTGTGGACTTCCAAAAGTTAAATTCCAAGACAAAGAATGATTATTTTCCTATCCTTTTATAGACCAACTATTGGACAATGGCAGGCCATGAGCTCTATTCCCTCTTGGATGGATTCGACGAATACAATCAAGTCCATCGGTGTCTCATGACTATTCTTTATTACTGGAGTTTGAACTTATTGGCAAAGCGGGGTTAGCCAAGTTCATTGCACTCTCATTGCCACTCATCCTGGAGAATACTCATACTTCTGATCAGTTTATAGCCTCTTATAGTAAGAGGTCTAGCCCTGTCAGAGGAACAGTTATTGAATAGATGCCTAAAAGTTTAGGCAAGGCCCTATCTTTACCCTATCGGGGAGACTCTTTCCCTAGTGCCAGACAATTACTCTCGAATGAGGATATCCTTAAATTGTTGTAGAATCAAACACAAGATGTGTTGGATCCCAAGAACGTTCTTACTAATTTTGGCATCAGTGTCTCCATGATCTCCAATCCTGTGTGGAAGAAGCTATGCAAATTTCTCTAGGATAGGTTTATGCCTCTGCCAAGATACCCTCTAATTACCTTTCAAAGGAGTTGTTTATAGCTTCTTCCAAAATGGTGTTAAAAGGCATAACTATTGATTGGAGTTCCTACCTTTTGTTAAAGATGGATCAACACTTTGTTAGAGCCACACGGGGTAATGTAACTAATGTTACATTTGGTTCCTACCTTTCTGCCATTTTGACATATGCCACCCCTTTGAAAGAAGTTCCTACCTTGATAGTTGATGATGTTGTCATTGAGGATCTTGATCCTATCCCTCTTGTGGTAGTTCAGAGAAAACACTTAAAATGAGTGGCTGAATCAGCCCTAGCTCCTCATCCAATCTCTGTTCTTTCTTGTTCAATCTAGCAATCAACTACCATCTTTCCTCGCAAGGCCGAATCTTTTTAGAGCACATCATGATGGTACTCTAGAGATTTCCATCCCTTCATTACAATGCTTAGTAGCTGGAGATGCAATTCCCTTCCTATGGCAAGACATTCAACGTTCTATTGAGCTTTTAGTGACTGCATGTATCTAGTAGCTCTAATCCTCTTGCTATGACAAAGTCCAATAGACCAAAGAAGAGTTGACAAAAGCAAATAAGGAGCTCACTTCTGCTCATGAACACTTTTTTGATCTTTGTACCAAAATGGAGCAACAGACTAAGATCATTGACGCTCAAAAAATGGAAATTTCTAGTTTGCACACTCAATTGGCTGACACTAAAACATAAGTGGGTACTGTGACTAAGGAGAGAGAAATATTGTTGAAGGAATATCAAGAGCTTCAAGCTTTGCTAGTTGCCCAAACAAAGGAGCTTAAAATAGCAAATACCACCCTAGAACAGAGAAAAATCCAAATTCATCAACTTAACGATCGGTTGGTTTAGTCACGTGCTTCTTCATAGAGTCCTATTATACATCTAGTTCCTTCTTTGTCCCCTACAGACTTGGCAGTTCTCCAACGACAAGCCATGTTATGCCCGTTGTTCTAGGCTAAATTGGAAAGGCTTCAGTTCAGGGTGGATTTATTATGGTCTTTGTTTGAGCAGTTCTAGGAGTATATTCCTCTAGATCACTCATTTTTTGTACACTATCAACTACAAATTGGCCTTCTATATTAAGCTCTCAACGATGGATCTACCTCTTCCAAAGGATGGTTGAAGTGGAGCTTGATCTTCTGATTTATTGACTGAAGCAGTTTGAATGGTCTTTGAAGACTCTATAACTTCGAATACAATGCTGATGTCTTATATGTATTTGCAAGGTGATCTGTTGATTCCAAATGATGAAGATCTAGCTTGGTATGCAAGGGATGTGGTCTTACAAGCTGCCTTGCACTTTAAACATTTGGAGTTGAGGATACATGAAATGTTCCAATGTTATTCTTCCAAAGTGGTTGCTTGCCCTAACATTTCATGGTATACAATTGTGAGGTGCCTGCCCATTCGCTTTCCAGGCACTCTTTTAGCGATCTATCGAGAAACGAATCTAAGCGTCGCTGCTTGGCACTCCCAAGGAATGTTCCGAGTTTTGTTGCCAAGGGTTTCCTGAATCCGCCCCGCAACGGAACGTTCACGACCAAACCCACTATGGACAATTGGCTTTGCTTGTAATACTAAAGAATACTTCCAAGCTTCGACATTCTGGTAAGACCCAATCTATATCAGTTGAGAAGGAATGACTTAAGAGAAATTCATTGCACATTATAACTATCATTTCTTGCCAGAGTATCTCTAATCATTTGCAAGTTCTAGGCTCAAAAATAGATGCAACTCATATTACTCAAGTTAACTGTAGTCACAAGAGTAAGGTTTATTCCGATATAAGTTGTATTTCATGTCGACACAATTTCTAGGATTTCTAATAATCCTGAAGTGGTGTAGTAGGTTCTAAGTCTTCATCTTCATCTGATTCCTCTATATATTCGAAGACTGCACTTGTGTGGCTTCATTTTCTTGGAGGCTCCATATCTTTTGGACTTAAGTCAGGGCAATCTGCTTGGACATGTCCTAGTTCATTACAATGAAAACATTGACGGTAGGGTCATCTTCTACGGATGTGCCCTATCTCTCCACATGTATGGCATCTCTTACCTAGATCTCGGAAGTCATCTTTACTACAATTTTCCGATTTAAATTCTTGGACGATTGGATTCGATCGGAGTAATGCGTCTTGCAAGTCCGTTGGACGCATTGCTTTGAGACGGTGGTTCAGAGGAGTGTTTAGGCCATGGCAAAACTTGGATACTTGCTGCGCAATATCCATAGGTGGTGCGTATTTTAGTAGGGTTACAAACTTTGAGCAGTAAGCTTCCAAAGTTAATTCTAGTTGCTTTAGCTTGAAGAATTCATTCATCTTCAAAGTATGGTAAGTTTGTCTCCTGCCCATACAGGAGAAATTATGTTTCGCTTCTGTCCAACGGAAGTATCCCTTCTGCCCTGCAGAAGTAACTGGTCCAATTCACATGGCACCACAAACTCAATCCTTTATCTAGAATAGGATCTCCCAACATGCCCAGATGTTGAGGGCCACGGAGGTCTTCAACTCCATTCTAGACCTAGCAAGGGGTGTCCAGAGCTCCAACTTGCAAGCTGTCTAGGAGCGAAACATCATTCCCGTGGTTGGCCTTTTCACCACTCAACCTTCGGCCCATGAATCGAGCAGTGCCCTCTCGGGTTAATACGCGGTGCGACCATGGAGGTGATCCACCCGTACAATATATCCTTCCTTAATTAAATCCTTTAAGAATCAAGCACAAACAAGGCATTCAGCCTAATATCATTTTTCAAGAAAACATTCCTTTATTCCCATGGCGACTTGTCATCACAGACCCTTGCATTTACCATAAATCACAAGCACTTGGAATAATCATCCAAACAACAACTAACAACCAGTTGAATATAAAAGCATTTAGGATGTTGTTCGATCAATCAACAAAACCAATTGCATTCTTTCCTTCCAATGCAGGAATAGATGATATAACATTTCCATCGTATATTTGCTCTTCCCCTTGGGATCTAAGAGCAATACTATGCAAACATGATCTTAACACTTCCTTCCTTTGGCTAGGGCATATGTTAAGGGTTCAAACACTATTCATGATGTAAGTTCTATAGGTCACTTACCTTGCTTGATAACCCAACCCTGGATTTGGATTGGAAAAAGTCATCCTTATCGGACGGAACTCAAGACATCTTAGTTTTAACCCTTATGATCAATTTCTTGTACTAACTCTTAGTCAAGTCATGAGGTAACTAGAAAATTATCCTCATATATCAAACATGGCATAACGTGTAAATACTTGATAAGATAAGTGCAAGCTGATCTCAAGTAATTAGACTCCAATAGGCCGTGCATTGAGCTAGAATCTAGTTTTTCTTAATATTTGGGCTCTTAGGCTAAGTACTTTTGAAGTATCTAAACTTTAAACTAGTACTTTCTATTCATGATTCTCAACGTCAAATTCTTTTAGTAATTATGCTATTTGTAACCCTTGACTATACTTTAATCTAGCACTTGTATGCACAATCTTTTAGTGTCGTTCTTTTGACGACTATGGCATTCATAACGCTTGATTAATTCTTCCTTGTAATTGCTCTACTAGCAAATAAGTCATATGTAACTAGGTGCAATTCTCTTCCCTTGATATATGCACTTCACAAACTCCATCTTCCGAGTAGGTGAGATGAAATTTATCATTTCCCATGACCTATACTCGTGCATCGTAGTATGGGGCCTAACGTATCTCATACGAGAATCAAAGCAAACATCTATCAATTTGAAAATACATTACTTACGACGACCGGAACCGCAGTTGGATTGACAGTGATGCCTTTGCCCGAAGCCTTGTTGCTGGTTGCAGGACTATCATCCGCACGAGACATTCTTAGCTTGGAGGCCATCATCCGCAGATAGACTCAAGAGATTAAGAAGGTAGAATAGATTCAAGATGGGAGAGCGTAAGAGAAGATGATTAAGTCGAGGATCGAGATAGAGGGAATTGAGCTAATTCTCTTTATTGTAGCCTCTCGGGGTGACTCTTCTCTCTCTCTCTCTCTCTCTCTCTCTCTCAAGCTCTCACTCACAATATCTTGGAGGGGTGTCCTTCTCTCTACCTCTCTCTTGCAGCATCTCAAGGTCTCCTTATGCCTCCTTATGCCTCTCCCATGCCTCATATTTATAGTGAATTAGAGAAGAGGGCTTGTGGTTGAGAAGTGGAGCTCTTTGTGAAGGGGGATCTTAGAAAGATCAGTGATCTGATGCTCAGATCATAATCTGATGGTTCCATTGGCTCCAAAAGGGGGGTAAAACCCTAAGACACTTGGTTAGAAAGCTCTTAGTTCACTCCTTCTTCTTTTCCGTGTTCAAAGTGCTGTCCACTGCCTGTGTACTGCAATCGCGGCGCGCGCGATTTCACAAATCCTCTCTTTATTTTTTTATTTTTATAAAATCTCCAAACTAACTAAAATATCACTTGTCTTTTCTTTTAAATAACATCCAGTTCTAAAAATCTCCATATCTTTTTTTAAAGGATAATATCTAAAATATACTAGCTTTGCCCAAAATCTAATGTTTTTGGACCATCCAAGCTATACACATTAACCTAGTGATTAATATAACTCATAAGTCTCGTTCACATTGTAATTTACGTGAAGGGTGGCTACGGACCTTGCCAATCCAAGAAAAATATCGAATTTACGACTCTTGATTTTTCTAAATAAAATATTTTAAATAAAAATTATTAATAATTAATGTTAGTTAGTTTTTACCTTAGTCTTTAGTTAGTAATCTTACTAACTTATTAATTGACTAACTAACTTTCGAACTAACCAACTAACTTTTATTGTGCGGAGATATTACATCCTCCTCCCCTTAGAGAAATCGAGATGTCCTCATCTCGAGAGAAACAGGGGGTATCATCTTGGAATATGTGGGTTATGGAACACCACGCTTCCGTTACGCCACTTTGATCACTCACAGGCAAGCGGTCTTTTGAAACAACAACCTATGGTATTTGATATATCCGAGTCTTGGTTACAATAGAAAATTTATTGTAGTTACATCTCATGGATATCTTCTAGGTTTTTCCTAAGCACTTGGTATATTCTAGATCACTGGAGCTTGTACAGCTTATTTCTTGTAAGCTCAAGTTCTCTTCGAGTTCCGTTGGGACAATTGATATAGTTATGTCCACTGTTGTGGCACTCGGGGCATCGGTGTTTAGGGTGCTTTGGACATTCCCTTTTGAAATGACCTAACTCCTTGCAATAGAAACAACGTGGAGCTTTATCACTTGCGGTCACAAGGTTCTTGGTTGTCCTTGGCAGTATTTTCTTCTTTAGACCAAAGTGCCCTAGGATTCTTTTAGCAGATTGAAGTGGTCCTTTATCTTGGAAACTACATTCCCAGATTGTCATCTTCTTTCTTAGTTCGGGACTGAGCTCCATGGACAATTAGCTTTGCTTGTAATACTAAAGAATACTTCCAAGCTTCGACATTTTGGTAAGACCCAATCTATATCAGTTGAGAAGGAATGACTTAAGAGAAATTCATTGCACATTATAACTATCATTCCTTGCCAGAGTATCTCTAATCATTTGCAAGTTCTAGGCTCAAAAATAGATGCAACTCATATTACTCAAGTTAACTGTAGTCACAAGAGTAAGGTTTATTCCGATACAAGTTGTATTTCATGTCGACACAATTTCTAGGATTTCTAATAATCCTGAAGTGGTGTAGTAGGTTCTAAGTCTTCGTCTTCATCTGATTCCTCTATATATTCGAAGACTGCACTTGTGTAGCTTCATTTTCTTGGAGGCTCCATATCTTTTGGACTTAAGTCAGGGCAATCTGCTTGGACATGTCCTAGTTCATTGCAATGGAAACATTGACGGTAGGGTTATCTTCTACGAATGTGCCCTATCTCTTCACATGTATGGCATCTCTTACCTAGATCTCGAAAGTCATCTTTACTACAATTTTCCGATTTAAATTCTTGGACGATTGGATTCGCTCGGAATAATGCGTCTTGCAAGTCCGTTGGACGCATTGCTTCGAGACGGTGGTTCAAAGGAGTGTTTAGGCCATGGCAAATCTTGGATACTTGCTACGCAATATCCATAGGTGGTGCGTATTTTAGCAGGGTTACAAACTTTGAGTAGTAAGCTTCCAAAGTTAATTCTAGTTGCTTTAGCTTGAAGAATTCATTCATCTTCAAAGTCTGGTAGGTTGGCGGAAGGTATCGTCTGCGTATAGCATCTTTCAGCTGAACCCAAGTAACAGTGGCTTCAGAAACACCTTCATCTTTGCACCATTGCTTCCACCATAATCGAGCCTGGCCAACTAGCTTAAGTTTGGCTATCATTGCTTGATTGGTAGAGACGGTTCCCGAAGCAAAGAAATAGTCATCCATCGACTCAATCCATATCTCTGCCTCTGCTGCGATGTCTATCCCTTCTCCATCAAACTCGGGTGCCTTAATTTGCTTGAGAAGGAATTTCTTCTCTTGCATGTCAACATTCATGGGTGCAAAAGGTGCCTAACAATCAAGCCATAATGCTTAGATTATTTTGTTTAGGATATGCCTACAAACCATACATTAATCAATCACGTATCATTACAAAGTTTTGCTCTGATACCAACTGTGAGGTGCCCGCCCATTGGCTTTCCAGGCACTCTTTTAGCGGTCTATTGAGAAACGAATCTAAGCATCGCTGCTCGGCACTTCCAGCGAATGTTCTGAGTTTTGTCGCCTAGGGTTTCCCGAATACGCCTCGCAACGGAACGTTCACGACCGAACCCACTAGGATCGACCTGAAATTCGGGTTCCTAGTCGTCAAGGTCTCCTATTAGCATTCTAGCGTCGTGTTTTGGACATCCTACTTTATGTAGAGATACCCAATCCGAGGCAGACCCATGCCACACTTGGTTCAAAGAGAATGGAAAACAGGAGGGGATGCGCTGTTCAACCTCTCTGGCCATAGGGCATAGTCCCATTCTGGTCCCCTAAAACGGCATGAATTAGGTTCTAACCTAACAATACCTAAAGGTCGAATGACAATAAAAACTTGTGAGAAGCCTCCCAGTTCTCTGGGACCACCCTGCCGTAGGATGGATCCGTTGGGGGTTCCGCCCACCCGCTTCCCTGAGTGGCTTTAGTTTTCTAATTAGGTCCTACCAAATTTATGTGTGACACTTAAAGCCAACTTCATTAATTAAGCCTTTTAGGGAACAACGTTCGTTCGCATAACTTATAGCACAGACATGAAAACAGAGCAAAGCAATCTATTGACAAACAAGATCATACAAGTTCCTTAACTTATCTTCAAGTTAATCTTTGTCTCCCGCCCATATAGGAGAAATTATGTTTCGCTTCTGTCCAACGGAAGTATCCCTTCTGCCCTGCAGAAGTAACTGGTCCAATTCACATGGCACCACAAACTCAATCCTTTATCTAGAATAGGATCTCCCAACATGCCCAGATGTTGGGGGCCATGGAGGTCTTCAACTCCATTCTAGACCTAGCAAGGGGTGTCCAGAGCTCCAACTGACTCGCAAGCTGTCTAGGAGCGAAACATCATTCCCATGGTTGGCCTTTTCAACACTCGACCTTCGGCCCATGAATCGAGCAGTGCCCTCTCGGGTTAATACGCGGTGCGACCATGGAGGTGATCCACCCATACAATATATCCTTCATTAATTAAATCCTTTAAGAATCAAGCACAAACAAGGCATTCAGCCTAATATCATTTTTCAAGAAAACATTCCTTTATTCCCATGGCGACTTGTCATCACAGACCCTTGCATTTACCATAAATCACAAGCACTTGGAATAATCATCCAAACAACAACTAACAACTAGCTGAATATAAAAGCATTTAGGATGTTGTTCCATCAATCAACAAAACCAATTGCATTCTTTTCTTCCAATGCAGGAATAGATTATATAACATTTCCATCGTATATTTGCTCTTCCCCTTGGGATCTAAGAGCAATACTATGCAAACATGATCTTAACACTTCCTTCCTTTGGCTAGGGCATATGTTAAGGGTTCAAACACTATTCATGATGTAAGTTCTATAGGTCACTTACCTTGCTTGATAACCCAACCCTGGATTTGGATTGGAAAAAGTCATCGTTATCAGACGGAACTCAAGGCATCTTAGTTTTAACCCTTATGATCAATTTCTTGTACTAACTCTTAGTCAAGTCATGAGGTAACTAGAAAATTATCCTCATATATCAAACATGGCATAACGTGTAAATAGTTGATAAGATAAGTGCGAGATAATCTCAAGTAATTAGACTCCAATAGGCCGTGCATTGAGCTAGAATCTAGTTTTTCTTAATATTTGGGCTCTTAGGCTAAGTACTTTTGAAGTATCTAAACTTTAAACTAGTACTTTCTATTCATGATTCTCAATGTCAAATTCTTTTAGTAATTATGCTATTTGTAACCCTTGACTATACTTTAATCTAGCACTTGTATGCACAATCTTTTAGTGTCGTTCTTTTGACGACTATGGCATTCATAACACTTGATTAATTCTTCCTTGTAATTGCTCTACTAGCAAATAAGTCATATGTAACTAGGTGCAATTCTCTTCCCTTGATATATGCACTTCACAAACTCCATCTTCCGAGTAGGTGAGATGAAATTTATCCTTTTCCATGACCTATACTCGTGCATCGTAGTATGGGGCCTAATGTATCTCATACGAGAATCAAAGCAAACATCTATCAATTTGAAAATACATTACTTACGATGACCGGAACCGCAGTTGGATTGACAGTGATGCCTTTGCCCGAAGCCTTGTTGGTGGTTGTAGGACTGTCATCCGCACGAGACATTCTTAGCCTGGAGGCCATCATGCGCAGATAGACTCAAGAGATTAAGAAGGTAGAATAGATTCAAGATGGGAGAGCGTAAGAGAAGATGATGAAGTCGAGGATCGAGATAGAGGGAATTGAGCTAATTCTCTTTATTGTAGCCTCTCGGGTTGACTCTTCTCTCTCTCTCTCTCTCTCTCTCTCTCTCTCTCTCTCTCTCTCTCTCTCTCTCTCAAGCTCTCACTCACAATCTCTTGGAGGGGTATCCTTCTCTCTACCTCTCTCTCGCAGCCTCTCGGGGTCTCCTTATGCCTCCTTATGCCTCTCCCATGCCTTATATTTATAGTGAATTAGAGAAGAGGGCTTGTGGTTGAGAAGTGGAGCTCTTTGTGGAGGGGGATCTTGGAAAGATCAGTGAGCTGATGCTCATATCATAATCTGATGGTTCCATTGGCTCCGAAAGGGGGGTAAAACCCCAAGACCCAAGACACTTGGTTAGAAAGCTCTTAGTTCACTCCTTTTTCTTTTCCGTGTTCAAAGTGCTGTCCACTGCCTGTGTACTGCGATCGCGGCGCGCGCGATTTCGCAAATCCTCTCTTTATTTTTTTCTTTTTATAAAATCTCCAAACTAACTAAAATATCACTTGTCTTTTCTTTTAAATAACATCCA